>NW_007732224.1:83707-91473 GCF_000696425.1 Galeopterus variegatus | reverse complement strand
TTTTTTTTTTTTTTTTTTTTCCCAAAAAAAAAAAAAAAAAAAAAAAAGGAAACTACCTAAATGCTGAAGATGGATATAATGGTTTACTTACTCCATAGAAGATTATACAGAAATTAAAATAATTATAAAGAATATATTACAATAATTAAAGAAAAATTTCTCCTAGAAATGATTTAAAGTGCTTTATATGACATACATTGAATGAGCTGAAAGAAGAGAAAATTGATTGAAGAAAGGAGAATTGGATGAAGGAAAGAAAATGCAATACATGCAGGGAGTTTAGTATAAAAATGCCCATTATAGATCATGTAATGATATATATCATGAAAGGAGACTGCAAAAGTGGCTCTAAGCCTTCTAGGAACCAATGCAAAAAGAGAGAGATGATCAGTCAAATGAGTCTCAATGGCCATAAGATAAATTTTGTTTTTATTCTCTACAAACATGATTATTTCTGCCCTAGAGATCAAAAATGATATTTCCCCTCTAGAGATCAGAAATGATACTTCCCCTGTAATGACTTTTAAAGAGAACACTGTAGAATATAGCAAGCCATGTCTTCAACATTCAATATAGCAACAGGCAACAGTGTGAATTCATAATAGTAAGTAAAAACAAACAAACAAAAAACTGTAATTAAAAATTATCTTTGTCTTATGACTATAATTTCATGAAATTATATATGTTATATATGCTTATGGACCAAGACCAAATACAAGAGAAAAATAACTATAGTTTAAGTTCCTAGAGTTTATTTTAGATAAATTTCTCATTCCTACATTCTGATGTCTTAAAATTGGGACATTTATGAACAATTTCTATTCAATAAATGCATGCATTAAAATAAATGCAGGTTATGGTATCCAATAATAAATATGAGAAAATAAGTTGTAGTGGCCAATATCCAACTATTTTTACTATAAATTTAGTCCCTGAAAACAGCTAACTCCAAAACATTATCAACCGACAGTTTAAAAACAATTACACTGATTTTTACTAATCCAAACCTTTTAAAAGGGCAGCAGGAAATCTGAAGAATAATTAGCTTATGAGGGGCCCCAAGAGGTTACAATGCTTCACTCTGTTTGATCTATAAATTATTTAACTATGAGAGGTTATTTAGTTGTACTTAAAGAATCATTCCAAAAATGTCTCTCTCTATTCTGATATTTACAAAGTCATTAAGCATAGATATTACCTTTATGTCCCATAATATCCCAAGATGAAGAATCATGTAAATATTACATTTTGACCATTCAGAGCTCTCAATCATTGTTACACTTCTGCAAAGCTGTTTAAATAAAGTACTTCCAGAGTAACTGCTGTGACTCCATATTATGTCAACACTCAGTCTCTTCCCCCAAGAGACTCTTCTCTCCATGCCCCCACCTCCTCTTCCTGCTTTACATTAATGGAAAACTCACACATCAGCAAATTCACAGGATTCCTTGACTATGTAATCAGAGACAACATGGGGAACTTTTTCCCAAAGATTTAATCTTTCATTGAAGCACACTACTGCGTCTTGTAACACGGAATTATAAATATTTTAATCTTCATGGTGAGACTGTAATTTAGGAACACAGATGGGTCAGAAAGTGCCATTTAAAATACTTGCATAGATGATATAAACTGAGTTAAAGTCTCTCCCCAGTGCAAGTTAGTTGGTTACTTCCCAGGTTAGTTACTGTAACATGATCCAGCAAAGTAGTTTAAAAGCTGGATATGGATCTTTTCATTTATTTTCCTGTGTACTTTGAAATGAAGACTCATAATCAACATTTTCAAATTCTTTCCTTCTTTCAACAAAATTAGTGAGAATCTCCTTGGTGAAAGGCACTATCCTTAGCGAAGTAAGAGAAATGTGGTACTTCCCCTCAACAATGGACGATTTCATGGGAAGAATAAATGTTTAAACCAATGACCAGATTACAAAGTGGAATATACACATTTTTTAAAATTAGAGATATAAAACCCATGTGGTGAGGGTCCAGAGGAAATAAATACAGATTTTGTCGGGAACTTTCATTCAAAAGGGAAGAGTATTATCCCACAAGCAATGTCTGAGTATTTATGCAACATTGGCGGCAGTACTGTGAGTGACAGACAGAGTCTATATGAGAAATATGACTGCCTGGGGCTTTTTAAACTTTCCCCTCCTACTCTTTTGTTGGACTAAAATGTGCTTTTAATATGTGAGAGAAACATGGAAGTTATACAAAGGTCTGTAATGCATGTCGACAATCCCCCAATAACTTTGTGTTTATAGACTTCTTTTTGTCTTCTGCATCCTGGCACATGAGGATAAAGTGAAGAGGAAGATTCGTGAGCCCCTAACACAAATCCATGCAAACCAATCAGTTGACTTCCGGAAATTAATTGACTCTGACTCGATTTATCACAAGTTTCTGAACCGGATGATTTTTTTTGATAGCACATCTGGCAACATCATAAAAACTCCACATCCCAAGTGATTAGACAGGAATTACTTTTGTAAATCATTTATGACTATTACTGATGCACATGCATTCTGAGCAGCAAGTGACAGAAGTAGCCAAGGACAAAGAAAAAAACATCTGGGGGTGGGGAGAAGACCCTTTCTCTTCAAGATGCCCTTTAAAAGGCGCTGCCATTTATCATTTGAAACCAGAAAACTGTTGTCATTAACAGATTGGAATTAATTAAGCATACCTCAAGGAATCCCCCAGCAGTCTCTTTCCCATTTGCCTGTTAAAGAAATGCATTCTTTAGTTGAGCAGTTGATGCTTTCCATGAAAAAATGTGGCACATTGTGACCTCAGAGAGTACTTGCCAGTGAAATATCTCCTGCTGTGCTCTGTAATGCAAGACCCACAGTAAGAATAGAAATACTTTATATTTCCTCCCAAATTAAAAAATATATATATATTCTTGCACATATCAGTACCTTAATGACCACACAAAGGAAAGCATTATCATTTGGAAACATAAACCATCTTCTCCCATGAGCGTTTTTCTTCAATGTGTCTGTCTGGGGTACAGGGTAGGGAAGGGAGGGTAAGGGGCAATGGGAGTACATCCATTGACTATTTCTTCCCGTGTCCAAAGAAAATTAATTCAATTGAGGAAAATGCATTCTTGAATCCATTTGCTTCTACTGAAGTAGTCTTTCATGAGAAAGAGTCTTAGTTGTAGATGCTATTAATTTCCATTTCCACTTTATCTTCAGGTTTTTCATATTCTTCCTCTTCCTCCAACCCCTTGCCTCCCAATTAATAAACTGATCCATGCTAAGAGAGAAATAGGGCTTAACTGAGGCTCTATGCAAAGTACCACCCATGCATTCTCTCATTCAGTCCTCACTGGCCCCACTGAGAGGCAGATAAAATAGGCACAGCAATGCCAAGAGACAGTGAGAGGTGAGGTATTTATCCAAGGGTCACTCAGCAGGGCCACAACAGAGGTTGTTTTGACTCTAAGATCTATGCTTTTAAACATGCTACTCTACATTTTCCATGACCTATTGTCTGTTGGAGCTGATTCAACATTGTTCTGTGAGGGAATGTTCTGGCCTTTCCCTGGGTACTGCTGGAGCCCCTGTTCCCAGGGGTAGGTTGGGCCTTTGGCTCCTCAGAGCCTTTCTAAGGGAGTATAATCTCAAATTCATGGCTTCTCAAAGCTTACAAAAACCTTTGGCCGAGGAAAATAGTTTTTATGGAGAATTGCCTAAAGGCTATGAAGACCATTTATTTATCTTGACATTCTAATATTTATTTTTGGCTTATGCTCAGGTTGTCAGAGAGCTATGTACCTGGAGACACTGTTTTGGACCCCTGCGGGGACCTGCTTTCACTGACTTAGCTCTGGAATGATTAATTTGGCCTGCATAGAGGGATGTTATTAAAAATACAAACACACATGAAGAGTCATATTTACTATAAATATATAGTTGGGATGTGGTTCATGATATGTCATCTGTGCTTTTCTGGGTGCCTGGGTGACTTCATTTTACAAACCTTCTTAGCCATACAATTGCATGGATCCTCTTCTTGGGACAGGCTTTTAAGTCATTTGAGCAACCTTTATTTATTTACACATCATAGGACACATTTTAATGCACTGGCCTCAAACTGGTTTCAACCCATTTCCCCATACTTATTTTCTCTGTCCCTAGATGTACTCATTTAAAATTTTAAAAAGTTGTGCATATAATTGTTTGGTAAACAATCATTCAATCTTGTTTTTCCCTAAATAAAATATGGTATACATAAATAAGTTAATTCAAGAAATACCTTATATATCTGTTGTAAAAAAAATGAGATAATGTATATAGTTTCTCATGTAAATGGTAATTGTGATTATTACAGACAGTAACAATAACAATATTCATAGTCTATCTGGACTCTATTAAAACAGAAAAGTCCTTAATCATGGATGGAGTACATGAATATCAGATGGTACAATTTTAAATAAACTGATGGTATAACTTTTCTACTCTAAAATATCTCCTTGGAAATTCTACCACTGCAAAGTCAGGAACTCAGCTTAAAAGGTAGTATTTCAAAATGCAAATGTCCCCCTGAAGGGTTAATTCCTTGGAAATAGAATAAAGCATGAAAAACCTTAATGTGACGCTTAGGTTTTGGAGAACAAAGATTCTGATAGAATATTTATTTCAGCTGGATGCAACTGAATTAGCTCAATAAAAGGTCGCCCATCTTTCAATTTCTTTCTTTCTTTTTGTTTTTTTTTTTTTCCTTTAAGATGACCAGTAAGGGGATCTTAACCCTTGACTTGGTGTTGTCAGCACCATGCTCTCTCAAGTGAGCGAACCGGCCATCCCTATATGGGATCCGAACCCGTGGCCTTGGTGCTATCAGCACCACACTCTCCCAAGTGAGCCACAGGTCGGCCCCCCATCTTTCATTTTAATTAATTCCACAAGTTAGTGTTAAGTACATTCATTCATACAACAAACATTTAGTGAGCACCTACTATGTGTCCAGCACTAAGTAGAAAGGACAAAATGGTGAGCAAGATGGTCACGGTCCCTGAATAAAGATAAAGAAAACATCATGGATAATCTGATGACCCAGAAAAAAACACTATTAATATGCTCCCCAAACTATGTCCTAAAGCCACAAAGATACCCCAAAGTATATATAATGTAATTCTTAATACTTAATATTTAAGTCTATTAATTTTGTAACTTGTTTTCCCATTGAACATTTTCATGTCAATATGTTCATTTCTCCATCAACATTTTAAAGTGTTGCTTATTATTTTCATTTTCTCTATATTTTAGCCAGTCACCTTTTATTAGCCAAGAAGATGGTCTCCAGTTTCTTCAAATTATAAACGTCTATGTCAATATCCATGTTCTCCCAAGCACACTAAAGCATTTATTTCTTATGAATAAATTCATAGGAACAAAACACAAAGTTGTTAGTAAGAATATTTTAAGGCCCTTGGTGCCCAGTGCACAATTATTTCATAGAAAGGAGATACTAATTTTCACTCTCCCCATCAAGGCTGTATATGAGTGTTCATTTCTCTGTAGCCTGAATATCACTGGAAATCTTTCTTTTAATTCTTTGCAGTATATCTCAAAGTATCTGTTGATCCACATTCTTTCCAACACTTGGTATTGTCTCTACACTACTTAATGTTTGCAACTTTAATGGATATGAAGTGGCATTGCATAGCTGCCTTGATTTACATCTCCTTGATTACAAATGTGAGGCTGATGCAGCACATTTGAATTCCTTTTTACTGAAATGAAATCTTTTGTCTATTTTTTATTTGGGTTACTTGTCTTTTTCTTCTGATTTACATAAGTTCTTTACACATTCTTTATGTATCCTTATATTTTCTGTGTTTGTCAGTTGTATTTGTAATCGGAGTGCTGAGATTCCTGGCATCAAATCATGGTCTTTTTTCATTATTCTATAGCACAACTCTGTTTGCCCAATACTGGACATATACCTGTTTTTTGTTCTCAAAGTAAGGATTGAAAAAATTGTGGCAAGTACTAAAGGTGATGTTAACCTTTACAGAAAAATATATCTACACACACACACACACACACACACACACACACACGAGGGGTCTTCAAAAAGTTCATGGAAAGATTTGTATTAATATTCTATTTTTCCATGAACTTTTTGAAGTATCCTTATTTGTGTATATATGTGTGTGTATAATTACATATTAAATGCATTTACACTTCAACCTATTTGGGAATTCAGAATTAACAAAATACCATTATCGATAGCAGTATATGTGTCCTGTGATTTGTTATTTGGTTTTAGTTCTGGAATAAGATTTCTTGTGGAAGAAGAAATGGAAGACAAATCTTGAAATTGCCTACAGGAGGTTAGGACAGGAGTCAATGAGGCTGTGAAGGTCACTTCATGTCTCAGAGATTTCTATCATGACTCACAGAAATACCTGTTTTGTCAAATATTATTTCAAGCCATTCTGATAAAAGAGTCTCACTACATATGTTAAGGGCAATGTTCCTTTCAACCATGTGGTCATCATTAAAGTGTTGTTTACTTGTGTAAAACATCAAGGTTAATTTTTTCCCTTGGGTATCTGTTTATGAATTGGCCAACTTCATAACCACTAAACAACATTAGAGTAGCTTGGTATCAAGAGAAGCAAACCCATAATGTTTGAGAAATGTACATTATTATAAACATCACTGAAATTAAATCAAGCATTATTAGAGAAGGCTTATAGAGACAAAGTGACCTGCAGACACTGCAGGCCCCAGGAGAGAAGGGAAGTTCAGCCTTTGACTAAGTTCTGTGACTCTGAAGGATGCTCATCCGTGAATGATAATCTTAAATGCATGTGTGTTTCTTGGATGTGAACTCCTTGTGATAAATACAAAATTATTCATCAGGCCACTCTTACCCATAAAAAATGACCTTTCCCAATATCCAAATTTAAGATTACCCCCTGAAGAATTCTAAAACTTAAAGGAGAATCTTGGCAGGGTATATATTTTATGAAGTGAAAACTTCCATATGACTAAGATAGACTTTTGAAATATGTGGAAAAGTACACGTATATGTGGGAAGACCTTTGTGTTTTGGAAACAACTGTTAGAGTGTGCAATTGATGGAAAGTCTGTCCTGTGACAGCAGAAGTGTTTGCTTGTAAGTGGACAGATAGTGACTGCAGGGCACAGAAAAGAAGAACGATTGCTATGATTTACTGAGTTTTTACTTTTACAACACTTGTAAGTAGTTTACATGTGCCAGTTGGTGAAAATCTCCTCATAATCTTTTTAGGATGCCATCGTTATCCTTATTTTACAGAGAAGCTGGAGCATAACAAGGTTAAAAATCTTGTTTAAGGACATAGATTTGGATCTGAAATAGACACCTGTCTCTTGCTCCTTTTTCAACCTCCCAGCCTCCCACATGTCTCCTCCCCCAGATTATCTCCATTAACACTATTTTTGATTTAACAAGATGATCCTTTCCTAATTAGTCCCTTTGTGCTGGACTGTAAACTCCTAGAGGTTAGGGGCAGTCACCAAGGAGTACCTCTCACATGCCCCATGTGATTCCCCATGAAAGAGTGGCTAGGTAACTTAACTGCTGTCATCAGCACCCACTGAGCCACCAGTAACCACTGTCCTTGTTCCCCAAATGTCCTAAATTTTTTAAACTTTGTCTAAACATTTACAAAGTTTCCAGACATTTGACAAAATATCTCAGCACTAAATTAACAATACACATTCTCATTGAAAAGTATCATTTCCGGGGCCGGCC
>NW_007732224.1:71527-83193 GCF_000696425.1 Galeopterus variegatus | reverse complement strand
CCAGATGTGTGGAGAACCAATGGTGGCAGGTGTAAAGATCAGGACACAAACAGTGTATAGAACTAATTACATAACAAAGTTAGCTCTAAGTATAAACAAGAGTGTATTATTGAAGGAGGCATTCCAGGAGCTGGACAGGGGAGACATTAAAATTTGACTGTTAAAAGAGAGAGAATCCACTAAGAATTCTAGACACTAGAAGGTTAGTAAACTAAAATTTGTAGCTCACAGATCCTGAAGATAGACTTCCAGACAAGCCAAAAAAACGGTGTTCAAGATAATAAAGAACTGTTAATTATAATGAGAAGTTTTCTGCCACCAATAATCCCTCAGAGACTGGAACTTGAATATGTACTTGCAATATGAATAATTCTTCTGGACAATCTCAAAAACTCCGATATGACAGTGACAGCTAACCCTGCAGAGCTCTGAGGTAAAGGCTTTAAAATGAATTGTGAAATGAATATTAAAGAGAATATATTGGTGTCATGAAAGGGGATGGGAGTTTGTTATCCAATGATAAGACATAAAGAAAACCAGAGGAATAGAGAGAAGTTCATTAAAAAAATTGTGAACATTGTGGATCATGACCATGGACTTGCAGGTACCAGAATCAAGAGAGATTGGCTACGTAGTTAAACAATACTTTTCTCAAATATTATTCAATATTTCAGGCCAAAGTAGGAAAATAAAATCATTGTAAGGATAAAATAATGAAAAAATAAACAAATTAATAGACATTTTTAGACTAAAAGCAAAGCTTTTCCTTTTAAATTGGTAGGATGTTATGGTCCCTGTATTAGTTTTCTAGAGCTGCTGTCACAAAATGCCACAAAACACTTCTGGAGGTTAGAAGTTCAAAACCAAAGTGTTGGTAGGCAGGGTTGGTTCCTTCTGATGGCTGTGAGGGAAAATTTGTTCCCTGCCTCTCTTCTAGCTTCTGGTGGCTTGCCAGCGATCTTTGGCATTTTTTGGCTCATGTCAGCATAACTCTGACCTTCACATAGTGTTCTCCCCATGTCTCTACCTCCGTGTCCAAATTTACCTTTTTGTAAGGACACAGTCATATTGGATTAGGGTCTATCCTAATGACCTCATGTTAATCTGATCATCGACAAAGACCCTATTTCCAAATAAGGCTACATTCACAGGTACTAGGGGTTAAGACTTCAACAAATTTTGGGAGGGACACAATTCAACCCATAATAATCCCATAATTTTTCCTAGTAGATCCTAAAATGATCTCTCATTGGAGATAGACTCTGACCTGACACACAAGAGAGAACTGATCACTCCAGTGTATTTACCTAGAAAACCTTCATAGAGACTCTGAGGTGCCTGATGCATTTCTAACACATATGTTTTAAACAAATATTGGAAGAGTGAATTAATGAATAATAGTATCTTTGATTCCCTTTTGAACACCTTGGGGACACTGAATACATATCAAGAAATGGAGGCCAGGGCTGGATATTTACTTCCTAACCCAACTGCCACCCAAGACAGGAAACTTAAAACACTTTCCTGCTTTCCACGGGTCTTCTGTTCATGACTTTTCCCAGCACCATGTCCACTGCCCCACGCCTGTTAAATCACTAGATTGGTTTTGCAAGCCTTTTTCTGTCCATTCCACTTACAAACTCCCTTTCTCCCCTCTCAACAGCTAGAACATTTGTTTTCCAGGTAGTCTATTTGGCACTGTTATTTTTCACTGATTCACTCACACATTCACGCCTGTTAAATCACTAGATTGGTTTTGCAAGCCTTTTTCTGTCCATTCCACTTACAAACTCCCTTTCTCCCCTCTCAACAGCTAGAGCATTTGTTTTCCAGGTAGTCTATTTGGCACTGTTATTTTTCACTGATTCACTCACACATTCATTCATTCCTTTATTCCTTCTAGTGATCCTCCACATTTTGAGCCCAATGCTCCTTTTAGTAACATATTTTATAACACCTGCTATACTATTCCAAAATGAAAGTTAAAGATAGCATAGGCCACCTACACATATAATTACAAAGAAGTTAATATAATGCCCTGGGTGAAATATCAAGGATGAATAAAAAGAAAGTCATTTATAGTAAAATAATAGTTATTTCTATGTGTAAAGTTCAAGCATAAATTAGTGGTAAAATGCTTGCCCTGATATACAGAATTGCAATGAATGTTTTAGCTACTAATACAGACTGATAGAAGTGACTCAAATACCAAGAACAGCACTGCAATCAGTGACATAATTTTCTGAAATGGTGTGACTCTTAGGAAAGTTCCAAACAGAACAAAGATTGGTCTACTCTCAACTTGCATAGCAATTACAGTACTAAGTAATTCAGGTTATAATAAAAGCATACAATATTTTGCATTTATGTGCAAAATAGAATTACAGTTTAGGTTCAGAGTTCATAATAATTTTGGGGGGTTTCTTAACATGAATGTCTAGTGAGACATTGGAAAGTCATGAGACTGTAAGGCGATTCTTTATTTGCAACTACTGTGTACATCTCTGGACACTCAGCCTCCTGGCCCTTGCCCACTAAACGCCTTTAGGGCTCCCAGCCATTGTGACATCTTAAAGCACATCTACAAATTTCCAAAATTCCCCCACCAGCAAGAACCATTGATTCAGCAATTCCAGAAACATTAAATGAGTTTCTACTATGTCCCAGGTATCAAGTTAACAGATGAGCAGAGGAGGAAAAGCTATAAAAACTACGAAAAACAGAAGAATAAGGCATGTACAGTAAATCAAAGTGTGTAAAGTGAACAGCGGGTACCCTGGTGGGAGAGGATGATGCGAGGTTCACAAAATCTGGGCCTCAGTGGATTTTGGTGATTATGACTTCCCAAAAGGAGTCCAAGATCCTTGAAGACAGATACAGTGTTTTAAAAATCTTTGTATCCCTTGATAGCCAAAGCACACATGGAGCTGTGTAAAGCAGACTGGTCTTGATTAGAGCAAAGTGTTCAAACCCAATTCCACCATTTTTTTTTCTAAGCAACCTCAGGAAAGTTAATTAATGGATCTTACTTTTTTTACCCCTTATCCAGAGAGAGGTAATATGTGAAATAAATGGTAGTTGTTTTTAATACTAATTCTCTATTGGCTGGTCTAGAATTAGTATTCTATTGGTCTAGAATTTGTATTCTATTGGTTGGTCTGGTGACAAGTTCTTAGAGGTGGCCTGAAGCTCAAATAACAGGGCTAACTAGATTCACATTCTCTCTCTCTCTCCCTCTCTTTCCCTCTCTCCTGCCCTCTCTTTCCATTTCAAACTACAAAGAATCATTCAAATGACAGAGAGAGCCAAAGTAGAATAAGAGAGAAGCAAAGACAGAGGAGGGAGCTGCATCACCTTAGTGCCAGAGCTTAAATCACCAGTGTGGGGACTGCCTGAGATACGTCCTGAAATGGCCCAGAGGGTAGCTACCTGGTAGTGGCTCCACCTGTCCTCATGTCTGTCTACCTGTATGTAGGTTAGTCTTACATCACTTAAGGCCATCTGAAATCAACAGGATCTGTCCATCGATGAATACATTGAGGCAGAACTTTGGAACACATGGGAAGTCTCGTATTTCATATTCAACTCAACCAACTCTGAGCTGTTATAGTGATTCTAATTTTCCAAGGATCCAATTTTCATAGCCTCAAAAATTTTATTTTAAAATGCTTTTGTTTAGTTTACCTACCTAGAAAATATAATTAGAATATCTTTCTCCGAAGGAATTCTAATATGAACTCTAAGCTATCACTCTCTCTTTTCTCCAATTTGGTCTTTCTTTTTGTATACATCCTTCCACACATGCTCTTCCTAGGAAGAATCATTAGCAGGTAAATCCACTCCTGTTTTTGTGATCACCTCCATGGACTGAAAGCCTGCTTCTATTCAACCACACACTTCCGTAGTTGGGATTCTCCTTTGGACACTGTAGCTAATTTGATAAAATTGAACAATAATCTTTTTGTTTCTAATTCCTGTTTATACATTCTTCATCCTGTTGGGGTGAAGTTCAACGGAATGAGCCCAACTCCTCATTAGAACTACTCGAAGTAGTACATGTTGTACTCAACCAGAGTCTGGGGAAATTGTAGAGACATCAAGAAGTCATAAAGATTCCTGCATTTTGCTGGAAGAGAGGCAGTGAAGTAATCAATGACTGTCCACGTTGAAGGAATGAATGCTTATGTAACATACATGTGGCTCTGGGCCTAGGCAAGCCCACTAAAATAGTTCTGTCATGTCAAAAGTATAAACTGTATTTCTCAAACATTCAGGTAAAGGCTTTGACCACCCTAAGTCAATGATTAAAAGCAGATGATATAGGCAAAACCGTTATAACTTAGTTTACTCAAATTCACAATCAGTTTCTTTTGCCTTATTTTTATTTGGCTTAACAATGTCAAGGATACATAGACATGGACCTTACCATTATGTTTGACATTCACAAAACATAGCAATATATTAAGCTCCAGACATCTTAAAATCAGATGTGATTCCTGTCTGGTGGGGTCACTATGTACATTAATAGAAATTAACAAGTTGGTTTTGATGTCATCAATCTGCATGTATTTAAAACAGGATTCACACCTCTGGGCCAATTGTCCTTAACATGCAATAAGGAACTGCAACCTGGCTACACATCCTGCTTTAGACAAGCTAGGTAACAAAGCTCCTGTTAGTTTAAGACAAGAAATAGCAATGAGACTTATTTTCTTTCCTGTCATTGGTAATTCTGAGGCTGTACAAGCCTGTGTTTCCAGAAGGCTGGGATTTTTTTTAAATACCCCATTTTGTGATTTTGACAGGAGAGCACTTTCTGATCATTAAAGAAGCAAGGGAAAAGAGCTCTCATTTAAAGATGCTGGAGTTAAACTGAGATCATTTTGAGAGAGGCTCTGAAGCCAAAATGCTTAACAATATTTTCCAGCTTGCAACAACCTATAAAAAAGCACATGTGCAGCAATAAAACAAAACAAGCAGCCATGAAAGGAACATAAAGAGACAGACAGACAGTTGTCCAACTTTCACAGAAAGCCCTGGGACATAAAACTTTTAGTGTTCCCTGGCACAGCACATCAGGCTCTCCTCCTGTTGGGAGTCATGCTGACCAGAGGCATCGACAGTGGCGCCCTGACTGTGGGGTCCACCCTCAACTCCCCCATTTTGATGAAAAATGATAGCTGCCTCCACAGTAGTTGGTGAAACTAAGGGGCCTTTAAGGACCTTTCCCTTAGATAGGCCCATATCTCCAAGGACTCCCTGAAGTGTCATGGCATTTTGATGAAAAATGATAGCTGCCTCCACAGTAGTTGGTGAAACTAAAGAGCCTTTAAGGACCTTTCCCTTAGATAGGCCCATATCTCCAAGGACTCCCTGAAGTGTCATGGGAAAGAGATGCCCATGGTGGAGTTATGGAGTATCCAAGGGGTTAAGCTGGCCTTGTTGCCCAACACACTGGGGAAACGCATGCACTTTGGGTTCCCAGGATCTGGTCTGGAATGTGACTATAACCTTAACTGGTTATGTAAGCTCTTTACTCTGAGCCTCATGGTCTTTGCCTGTAAAATGGGACTTCTGCTAACAGCCTTACAGTGACACTGGGAGGCTATTAAAAAGATTAAGAATGATATATATTAAATGCTCCATGGATGATTCAAGAGGTACTCAATGCATGGCAGTTTTCCTTATTACATATTTTAACTCCTCCTTTTATCATATGTTTCCTGTGTTCTGAGCTTATAGAAACTCCATGCTGTAAAAATTAAGTCTGAATGCAAAGACAAGGGCCTGCCTACATAAAAGATGCTTTTAAGTGCACTTCTCTACTGCAAATATTTTTTTTTTTCCTTTGAGTAGGTTCTAGAGAATAGATTTTTCTAAAAAGTGGCCACCTGTTTCCCTATGAATTGTGTATGGTCACAAATAGTCACAAATGGCCAAGTACTCTGTGCTGGAAAAGTACAGGACCTATCACTGGCACAAACCAAATACAGGAGGCTGTTTGCCTGAAAATGACATGGGGACTGAGAGAAAATATGAGTTATACAGAATCATCACTTACTAGAGCTGAAAAGACCTTAGAGATGATCTGGTTTCACCCCCTTATAGTACAAGTTCTCTAATTTATACCCCATCTTTATCCTTAATAAATTTGAATACGATTGTTATAAAAGACTATCCTGTAAATAAAAATATTTTATAGTTGATAGAACAGAAATTCAGAGAGTTTAAACAACTGTAAACTGATGTAGGGTCAAAGACATCTTTATCTGTGAGAACAGGGACATTGTACTATAGGCACAGAAAAAACATATGCAGAGTTCAGGCTATAGTATAGGAGTTCTGGCTGAGCAGAGACCAGGGGAACAGTAAGGAGTGGGTGTAAATCAGTAGCTGCTATGGAAATTGTTCCCACTTGCTTTTGAGGGAGAAGGTTCTTGAGCCTGTACAATTCTGTGGTGCTAATGAAACCTCATTATAGGGGCAGGAGAATTTATTCTTTCTGGCAGAGCTGCAGAATCTAGGCATGTACAGAATACAAAAGAAACATCAGCAAGTCCAACAGTCCAATGACAGAAATCTCTTTATGGAGTCATTCTCTAACATGTTTGCTTCCTTTTTAATTCCACATTAGCCAGCTTTCCCACCCAAGTATGTGTGTCGCTAGTTATGGGACTTTATAGAATTTGGCTATCTCCCTACCTAATCTCAGTACATGAATAAAACTTGGAATTTATTTTTAGTCGAGAGAAAGTCTATGGGTAACATCTAAAACTTTGCCCTTCATCTAGGATCTTTCTAAAACACAGGCTTTAACAAAGGCGACTCCCTCTTTAAGGTCCAACTAAGAAACTACATATTAACAGTGGCTTCTTTTAATGATTTTCATCTGAGCACCTCTCATGTGTTTCAACCGTAGCAAGAATAATAAAACAAGGTATTAGTCAGGGTACAAAGTAAGTCAACTTTGAAGTCTCCAGCCTGAACTTTCTGTGCCTAGTCCTTTTTCCATCTCTTCTTACTCAGCACTGTCTCTGCAAAACTCTCAGAAAAAAACTGTCATCGGTTATTTACTCTGTTTTTGAACTTCAAACCCTCTCCTGACAAAGGTTGAATCAAATGGAATTGGCAATATTTGACCAATTTTGATCTAGAAAAATGGCATTTGCATTATGGTTCAACCTAGAAGCAACTGCCTCTTGTGCTTTATTAGTAATCGTGAAATGAAAAGAATTGCATTGCATTTACAGGTGAAAGGAACCTTAGATATGCTATGATAGCCCAGCTCATTCAAGGTACAGGCTGAGCCATGAGACTAAGACTGGGAGAAGAAACTACAACAGGTAAGACTACCAGTTAGAGACAGAGCCTAGATTAGATTGGGGTGATTTGACTCCTAGCTAGATGCTCTTATCTTCATAGCAGGAGTCAGCAAACTTTTTCTATAAAGGGAAAGATAGTAAATATTTTAGGATTTGTAGGCTATATGTGTCTTATCTTTGTAGCATGAAAGCAACTATAGACAGTACGTAAACAAATGAGCATGGCTGTGTTCCAATAAAACTTTACTTATGAAAACAGATGGCAGGCTGGATTTGGCCTACAGGCTGTAGTTTGCCAAGCATTGCTCTATAGAATTCTTAGATCTAAAAATATCTGCGAGCAGATGGGTGAGGGGTTTGTACATTGAGAGCCTGTCCAAGTGTTCAAGGATGCTGATGAGCATAAAGATCTCACCCCCCCCCCCCCCAAAGGCAGAATTCTAGATGAAGAGAAAACAGCACCCAACAAAGTGGGGACTCACCCTGGATACCAACCATGCTGTTTTCTCAGGTCCTTTAAGCCAATCAACCAAGAGAACAGTGAACACATTCCAGCAGTACTTACTTGCCGGAGATGGAGTGCTGCATCCACTGGGAGGAGGGTGGCCGTGGAGGCCATGGAGGGGAGGCAGGGAGAGCCCTCCGATGACAGGTGGAAATAGTAATGGGTAGGGTGCAGCTGGATAGTGAGCCATGTGTCCATTCACTGCTGGGACGGGACATGCGTGGCCACTGGTGGTCATGCTTCAGGCGTCACAGAATGAAAGGTGCTCTGGGGCAAGAGCCCATCATTCCAGGTCTTGAACCAAAGTGAGGGAGGTAAATGCACAGCAAGAGGTGAGGCTGAGCTGTTTTCTGGGCCAAAGGTGAGATGGATCAACCAACTATCTTGCTTCTTCCCAGAATGGTTTCTCCACCTCTCATTTTGCTACGTTGATTACAAGAAGGCTACCTTTTTTTGTTCAGCTTCTTAGTTTAAGGCTGAGGAGACGCTAGCACCTCCAAATTCCAGAGCTGTCAATCCTGTAAGAAAAAAAAATATATACATATATATATTTCACAAGGCAAAAATATTTCCCTCTTTATCAAATTATTATGCAAAAACTTTCTCATATTAATTCAGGTCTCCTAACTCTTTGTTGTTCCTTACACCTACCTTGCAAAAGAGCCTTCATTTTCTTAAATTTTCATATTTAATATAAACAAAAACTTCTACACAAATTTCAAAATAACTGATCACCTGATATTAAATACCAGAACCCTTGCTCCTAGCATCATTCCCTGCATCACTTGCCCTGCTAGATTTTACTCTACGGCACTTAACCAACTTGATACATTACATGTGGGAGTGTTTGTTTTTGTCTGTCTCCTCCATTAGCATGCACTCACCAGGAAGGCAGAGTGTTTCTCTCTTTTGTTTACAGTCATACTTCAAACTCCCATAAGAGGACCTGAGAGAGGATAGATGCTCAATAAATATTTGTTGAATAAATGAATTTTTTTTCTTGCTCTTTTAGGGAAATTGATTGTTTAATGCTATCCTAACCTATGTGCTTCCAAGATATCATATATTTTACATGAACTTTGGATTTTACTGCAGCCATTTGGAATGACATTCCCAAGAAGATAAATATAATTGTGGGAGAAAACTATAATCCAATGAAAGGTAAGAGAGACAATGAAATACTTTATATCAGTTTCAAGTTGTTAGCACACACAGCTTTCTTGTAAAAACACCACCCATCCATCAATTTATCTATCCAACCATCATCCACCCATTTGTCTGTCTGTCCCATCACTCATCCATCAATCAAATCTTAACTTACTGAGATAGGAGTCTGGGTCTCAAGCTCCTCCTTTGGGCCCTGAATTACTGTTGCAGGTTTCACCAGTAACAGGAGAAGCTCGAGACTGTGGGAGGCAAGCTTGATAAATTTCAGTGGTTGAGCATGCTAAGGAGAAAGGAGTTTGTCCTTGAATGACCTTCCACAGGAGGCACTAGAAAGCACTGAGTATATTTTAAGTATACTCAGTGTATATGTTGGAATTTGATCACTGAGCATGCTCCAAAAGGAACAAAGGGAGCATGCACAAGGCTAGGGTTACATAAGAGTTACATAACCGGAACCACTCCCTTAGTTAAATATTCATAGATAGCATGAATATGTACAGAGGACCAACTATAAAGGTAGAATACAGGACCAGAGAGAGGCTGCTACTCTGGAGTCAGCCCGCACTTTGCCTGTGAAGTGTATATTCCTTACTCTTTCTATTAAACTTGCTTTTGCTTTCTACTCTGATTCTGCCCTTGAATTCTTTCCTGTGGGCGAGTCAATAACCTGTAGAGGACAGTGTTGAAAGGTCAGTGACCTGGCCTTTCCAGACCTTAAACTTGCTTTTGCTTTCTACTCTGATTCTGCCCTTGAATTCTTTCCTGCGGGCGAGTCAATAACCTGTAGAGGACAGTGTTGAAAGGTCAGTGACCTGGCCTTTCCAGACCCTCTCCTTCAGTAACATTACTATTATGTGCCCGGTGCTAACAAAGGCAGTAGACATACACAGTGTGGAAGAACACTAATGTGGCTCCTGCCTTCATGGAGTTGCTAGAATAGATTCTAGGATGGACTGGCTGTGGATTTTACAGGCTGACTTTGGCCCTGATAACCAACATTCAGTAGAAGCTCTCAAACTCTGGAGCCCACTGAATGGCAGGCTCTGAATGTAGACTCATGTAGCACAAAAGAACAAAACAAGAACAAAACAAGAACCTCAGAGCCAGCATAGAGTAGTTGTTAAGAGCATAACTCTAGAGCCAGAGTGCCCAGGTTCAAATCATAATTCCATCCCTTGGGCAGTCACCTCACCTGTCAATATGTCAGTTTTTTTTTTCTGTAAAATGGGGACAACAATAGAATTTACTTCAGAAGGATGTTGTTAGGATTAAATTAATATAACAGAATAACAGTTATATTATGGTACACAGTAACACTAGTTAAGTAGTAAATATTAAGTAGAAGTTGCAATTAACATATGTGTTGTTCCATCAAATGATATGCTTCTAGGAACAAGCCGGCTGGAACAGACAAGAGACTTTGGGTCGGGGCAGGGAGGAGATCACATCATAGTAGACCCAGGAAAAGAATATTAGGACGAAAAATTATGCCATGGAAATAAATAAGAAAAGATAGGATCTGAGCAAAGTTGAGAACAATGACACTTTAGAGCTTACTGATGGCTCAGTTTGTGAAATGAGCCAGTGTGGTTATTACAAACTCTAAAATGTTCTAATCAATAATAACTTCCATTTACTATTTACCATATGTCAGACACCTTACTTATAAGCTCTAAGCTACAGCCCTTAGAACAGTCCTATAAGGCAGCTACTATCATTCTGTTTTCCAGATGAGAAAACTAAGTCTCAGTGGGTTTAAATGACTTCCCCACAGAGTCACAGTGAGCCTGTGGCCAAGCCAGAGTTTGACCCTCTGTCTGGCTATTTCCACCATCTTCGCTGTTCCCCCTTTGCCAGGCTGTGCTTATGCATATTTAGTGCCTGTGTTATCCTGGCTGTACCCTGCAGAGGAAAATCTCCATGAGCAGCTTCTGTCCTCACTTAAGATGACATCCGCTGCAGGGCCTTGAGTCCCTGGCCTATTAATATTAAAAACGAACATTGTCAACAGTGAGACCATATGGTCCCAGGCTCCCTAGAATTCCACTGAACCTTACAAAGGAGACTACACTCCTGGTTGCCTTACGTAATACACTAACTCCAAAAATGATGTCCCACCCAAAATACCAATGCCCTTTTCAAACTTTCAAACCACAACTCGTTTCTCTGATGGAAAGGAAGTAAATGGACTGTGCATCCATTTTATCTGAGAATGAACTATTCTCAGTGCTTTTTTTTCTAAAAAGCATATACCATCCAATATATTTCATACTTTCATTTTGTAATTTGTAGCAAATTAATTAGAAAATAAACAATGCCATTTAGTATTTGCTGCATTTCCACTCAATTTGATTGGTAAATCACACACAAAGCCCAGCATTGTTATAAATGGTCTTTTCTATCTCCATTTGACAAACTACCTCATTAACTGGTAGAGCTGACAGTTCAGCAAACCCACCCCCGCAGGGCACAATTCTCGGATTTTTAAAGCTGTTTGTTTGTTTTTTACCAACCAGGGACTGTTTCTACCCTCAATAATCCTTCATTTCTCTTCGCTTTCAAGCACTGCAGAATGTCAGCATCTTGCCTGCCTTGTAGAAAGGTCTGGTATTGTGCTTGGGATCTTTTTTTTCTTAACTGCTCATACTGATAATAGGCAAAAGAAAAAAAAA
>NW_007732224.1:29164-71349 GCF_000696425.1 Galeopterus variegatus | reverse complement strand
AAAAAAAAATCAATGTGTTGGGAAAATCCTGTTACACTGGTGGAAAATTGTCTGAGCAGTCACTGGGTCTATGTTCACATATGTGACTGATTAAGGTTATTCCTGGAAGCAGAGAATTTCCTTTGTTCCAGGCTTTTAGAAAAAAAGATGGTCACAGGTATTAGCAATGCTCTTTTCTTCTTCATGCCTGATTTGAGTTTCGGCTCATTTTGGATTCTTTCCCTCACCACCTGAAGCCAAGCAAACAGGAGCTGGGTAGAGAGGGGAACGAAGAGGGGACAGGGACAGGAGGTCTTGGATCTACTACCCAGGAGATTCCCTGGGTATCAGTTTTGTCACCTATCAAAGGGGTCAAGTGAAGAGGAGTAGATTTTGAACCAAGTTTCTTGAACTGCGTTGTCCAGAAAAGAAATGTTTTACAAGAACGTACTAAATGAAAAAAATGCTAAAAAAAATCTTTTTTAGAAGAAAGAAAGAGGATTTTTAAGTAACTGTTTGCATAGTTGATGTTCTTATGCAATAATCTGCCTTTGATAAATAGGATGCCGTAAGGAGGTAGTGTGACAGAAGGTAGTGTGATAGTCTACCCACTAACCACTTGGATGGTATATGCCCATTCAGTGGCAGGGGGTCTCCACAATCTTAACAAATCATAACATTTATGCCTGTACTTGTGGTATCTTATTATTAATAAAACAGTATATTTTCTACAGTTTAATTTGTTAAATGTTTTTATTCCATTTAAAAGTTTTTTTAAATGACATTCTAATAATTTCTTGTCACATTTAATTCACCATAGGTTGTTTTTGCATTGATTTTAGCTCAAATTTTCATGCAAGCTTTCAACCTTATATTTCTCAACATTTAAAATTCATTTTATAAACATACTATTTACATGTGATTTTTAAAAATCAAATAATTCCTTTAGGTCAGTGGTTCTCAAAGCAGGTCCCTGAGCGGGCAGCAGCAGTATATCCTGTAAATTTACTAAAAATGAAAATTCTGTAGGCCCAGCTGGAGAGAACTACTGAATCAGAAACTCCGTGGTGACCCCATAATCTGTGTTCTAACAAGCTTTCCAGAAGATTCTGATGCAGCTAAAATTTGAGAATCACTTCCACAGACACAAAGTTGGTAAATTTCTTCTATACAGGGCCAGAAAGTAGATATTTTCTGTTGCAGGCCATAGAGTCTCTGTTACAACTGCTCGACTTTGCTGTTGTAGCAACTACTTGTGGCACAAAAGCAGCCACAGGCAATTCATAAGTGAGTGGGCGTGGCTGTGTTCCAATAAGACATTATTACTAAGGACAGGCAGCCTGCTGAATCTGACCCGTGGGCCAAGGCTTGCTGACCCTTGCTAGGGACGGATAAAGAAAAATAGCTCTCTACCCTTCCCCATCTTTAAGCCCCCTCCCTAGAAGCAACTACTTGAAACTATTTTACTCGGGTTTTTGTTTGTTTTGTATTTTTTTACTGTTACTTATATCTAATATACTTAAACTATTTTTTTCATAATTTTTAAAACTTTTCTTTATTGTCTATTGGTTTCTACTATAAATATGATCTAGCTCCCTTAGACTACTGTCCACACATACAAAACTCCCCCTCCTATCACTCCCAACACAGTTGCATAATTTTAAAAATGAAAATCATTTAATTATGACTAGATAAATATTGTTAAAGCTGAGTACATTATGTACTACATTTACAGTTCATTTCTTCTAAAATTTTCTGTTTTTCCTGGAGTTAACTGCTTTACTTACATAATTAGTTTAGTTTTTATTTTACCTATGTATAATTCTTCTCTAACTCTGACACTTTTTTCAGACAATGTCATATAATGAATGACTTCCATAATTGGAGACATTCCCCCTGCTCCATGTTCACTGGCTGCTTTCCTAGTTTCATGCATAGATGTCAAATTAGGACTTTCTATTATTGCTTCTACTTTTTGTAACTACTATTTCCTGGACTTCATGGCTTCCTCTCTCCTGATTTTCTCTTTCATTTGGGTGACTTTTTCCTAAGAGTTTTCTGAAAAATACTACACAGGAGATAAATTTTTTGAGACTTTGAATGTATTAAAATATTTGTATGCTATACTTTCCACTTGTTTGGTAGTTTGGCTAGGTATAAAATTGTGGAGTAGAAATAATTTTCTTAATCAGTATTTTAAGTGTATTGCACTACTTTTCCAAGCTATGTACATTGATTTGGAAAAGTCTAATATNATTTTAAGTGTATTGCACTACTTTTCCAAGCTATGTACATTGATTTGGAAAAGTCTAATATTATTCAGATTTCTGACCATTTGTGTGTGAAATTCTTCCTTTTCTGGACACCTCTATAATCCTTTATCTCCCATGTATCTTTTTTTCCCCCCTCCATTTTGCTATGCACATCATAGAGGTGTTCAATCTGCTGATTCATGTCTTTCTGTTGGGGGAATTTTTATTTTATGCTTTCTTTGGTAATATCTTCTTAACTTTCAATTTGAATTTTATGCTTATGCTATCATTATTAATATCCAAGAGTTTTTCTTGTTTTTTCATCTTTATTTATACATTCTGTTTTTGTTATAACTGCCATATCTTTTCAGATTTAGGATATTAAGAATAGTTCTTTTTATTGTTTTATTCTGCTCACTATATTTACTCTGTTTCACTTCACTTTTTTTCTGTTGTTTTATTTCCTTTCATATTACACACATTTCTCATTTCATTGTCTGCCAAATTCTCTAGCCTTGTCTTTTCACATTGTAAAGAAAAGCTTACTGCAAGCTGTTTTCATGGACAAGCCTGGTCAAGACTTCACTTTTTTTCTGTTGTTTTATTTCCTTTCATATTACACACATTTCTCATTTCATTGTCTGCCAAATTCTCTAGCCTCGTCTTTTCACATTGTAAAGAAAAGCTTACTGCAAGCTGTTTTCATGGACAAGCCTGGTCAAGTGAGTGGGTTTCCAGATAAAGTGATCTAACTGGGACATTTCATTGTGGAACTCCACAAATGTCAGATTTATAGGTTTTTCATTTGGGACTGTTTGATAATGCCATTGAGAAATCCTCTAGGCATTTTCCTAGGGTGGGAAGGAAAGAAAATTTCTTACAGAAAGACTTCTGGTGGTCGAATGGAGAAATATGGCTGGGCTTGCTGTTGGACTTACTATTAAATATACAACCTTTCACTTCTTCCTTCTTGTTTTCAGTCTACTACCTCTCCACTCTATATACACGCCTGGTGTCTAGAACTCAGTAATCCCTCTCATTCAGTTTCTTCAAAGAGTGGACATACCTTTCTTAGCAGGGTTGGGCTACAGTAATCACCAGGATTTAACAGGTAGGGTTGTGGGTCTAACTGCTCCTTATTTCGGAACATGAATCCATTTTCCTATCTCAATCATCACATTCATCTTTCAGGATACCTGATGCCTCTACTCTCTGAGTCAGACCAAGATCCTACAGCTTGTATCTCCTTCTTTAGACACTTGACAATCTTCTTTCTGCACATTGTTAATTTACTCATCAATGCACATCTACTTTCTATCTTCAAAAATGGTTGTTGCTATTTCTTGTCTGTGATTAGCATCACTCGTTTTCTTGTTACCTGTCCTATACTTCTTACGTCCCCTTATGGTCATTTTTATGAAGATATGAGAACAGGAAAAAAATGCATGTCTTTAATCTATTATAATTCACTAGAAGTTCATTGAATTAAAAAAAAAAGTGATCTGTGGTCAAATAAGTTTGAGAAACCTAGACTGGATGTTTCCTTATCTTTTCCAGCTCTAAATTTCTCTTATTAAAATGAGTTAAAGAATAATCTAACTATGAGGAAAGGTTTCACTCAAGACCCCAACTGAGATAAAATTAAGTAAATCAATGTCTAAACGATTATTCCCATTTGGCAAGAGAAAGACAGCAATGGCCCCAGTCTGAACAACAAAAAAGTAAGAGTTGACCTGCCATCATGGACATGCCACAGGGCTGTGTCAAATATTTTCTACAAATAAGTAAAACAAAGACGGGATTTGACCTGCCTTAGCCATGCACCTGAAAGCATATTGGATAATTAGAAATGCCATCTAATGCATTGATGACTTGATATGTGCATTCTTGAAGCTTCCAACTTGAAGAGAGGACTCTTCCTATAGTCTGCTCTGAAACACAGGAGCCAAACACTTTAACATGGAGAAATGTTTGTTTTACATCGTGCTGTCTTCAGGTGTAATCTGAGCAACACATGGACAAGATTTTTGGAGGAAATGCTGAATCCACTTCTTCCTACTGCAATTTAGTGGCAACATGGCTGACATGGCTAATGTAAAAAACAGAAGGAAGTGAAGAAGATAGATTTTTTAAATGTCTTGCGATGAAGTACAGAAAATTATTCTGTATTTCTTTTGCTGATTTAGAACTTGGTGTGGAGAAATCTTTGCTTCGACAGACACTACATGCATATTGCCTCTTTTTCCAACGTATCTTAGCTCAAATTTCCCTGTTTATTTAAGGCATTGGTTCCAGGTAATGCCACTTAAAATTTCTCAAATGCATTCAGCCAAATACCTGTTTTCAGCAAAAATGCCAAGCTCAGCAGAAACTCTGTCAGTTGTTTTTGCTGTTCTTAATAGAAAAGAAACATGACTATAAAGAAGCCAGTTTTGCATGCGTGGTGGTTTTGCAGACATACATACATTCAGCATCTTCGTCAAAAATATTGCTGATGAAATTATGCTCAACTTAAACAAAGAAGAAGCCACAATGGAAAAACTTAAATTTGGCCAAAAAGAGATATAGCGTACCTCCTTTTAATTTAATTTGGGAATGAAGGAGATAGAAGAGGGTCATTTAGGAGGAATAATGCAGTCATGGATTGCCTGAGACCACCAAGTGAGAAGAGAATGAAATCTGAATAACTTCCTCTGCATCAGGAGGAGTCCTCTGACATATTAGAGATCTTTCTTTAAAAGAATATACAGAATGTCCCTGAATTTCTTTTTAAGCCATTTTTATAAGATTCCATCTGTTAAAGAAACTCAAAGTAAAAATATGACTTTCAGAAAAATAACATAAATCAGAATGCATAAAACTCTAAAATTTTAGTTACATACATTATGTGAGCAGTATTGTATATATGAGTTTTTAGGGAGTCAGCATTCAATCCAAAATTGTTGCATATGCTAGCATTACACACACATCCTGAAGAGTCAGATTTCACCTAACTCTTTCACATAAACTCTTTCACATAAACTCTAAATCATAAGGTATACAGCAAGTATTGGACTAAATGTCCGCTGCTCCCACTGCTTATTTTTGAGAAAAGTGATAGTGGGCAACTAACTCTGCATAACAGTTTCCATGCTATGTGTCATGGAATCCTGCCAAGCCAAGCAGGATAATGGGACTAGGGTTTAGTTCTCAAGGGAAACTCAGCTTCTACAGGCTTGTTAGTGGCCTGTGAGAGAGCTTAGAAGAAGTAGTCTGCCCAACAGAAGTCTCTACATTGGATGATGACCCACCTACCCTATTGGAGTCTTGCTATTGATCGGTTTTGAATACCCAACACACCAAGAAAGATGCAGAGAGGAGACTGTATAGAATGGGAAATATGTACAGAGAAGTAAGTTAGCAAAAGCCACGAGGCTAGAGAATCCATGTGGGAGCAAGCGACATGAGACAGAGAGGATAGAGAACCAAGGTATTGGTAAAAACAGAGACAAGAGACTGTATAGAATGGGAAATATGTACAGAGAAGTAAGTTAGCAAAAGCCACGAGGCTAGAGAATCCATGCGGGAGCAAGCGACATGAGACAGAGAGGATAGAGAACCAAGGTATTGGTAAAAACAGAGACAAAATGGGTCATGATAGCTACAATCGTGCTTCTAAGTTTCGCTTCAGTGTCAGAAAGCAATCTGGATTTTGTGAAGACTGAGTCTTCAACTACTCAAACTGGTTTGTATTTTTCCCTTCTTCTCTCATCCTTATGACAAACTCTTAAATTGTATCTCTAGGCCTTAGATCCCAGAAGAACCTTTCTAATCCAGTACTTAACTCTGTTCCTTTTAAAAGGATAAGGTGACCAGTCTTCAGTTGATTGTGATTATAGCCATTGATGGAATGTCAACTTGCATATTGAGATTAAGACTGATATAATGTTGTCAAGTAGGAGTTGTAAGTGTCCATCCATGAATGACACAATGCTGGAAAAGAACTAAGGAAAGAGACACTTTTGAGGTTCCTGGGCCCTTGCAGTTTATAAATTAATATGGAGAGTATAAAAACAGACATAGTGCTATAGTCAAAATCAGCCTGTATGCATATTTACTTTTATTTTACAATAAATTTATGGCATATTTCTTTATTAATTTTGTAAAAGGTAAATTCATATAATTGAAGTCATAATAGGGTCAGCAAAGTAATGAATCTAAATAACAAGTATTTAATATTAATTTAATATTTAAACATTACAACTGGCTTATAACTTTTGGGGGGTGTATTAGTCTGTTTTTGTTGCTTATAACAAAATACCTGGAACTGGGTAATTTATAAAGAAAAATGAAATTTATTTGCTTACAGGCTGCGAAGTCCAAAGTCCATCTGGTGGTGGTGACAGTGAGCCAGGAGTCTCACATTACAAGATGGTGGAAGCAGAGAGAGCAGAGAGATAGATGGGGGGGGGAGAGACTCTTCTCTTCCTTTACAGCCCTCAGAACCACGCCCCTGACCACCATTTTTAATCCATTCACTACTGCATGGTCCTACAATCACCTTTTCAAGGCTCCACCTTTCAGTTACCATAATAGGATTTCCCACCCTCTTAACCGTCACAGTGGGGGTTAAGTTTCTAATACATAAAACTTGGGGGATACAATTCAAGCTTCAATGAGTTTTGGGGGGACATAAATCAATCCACTACAGAGGGGTATATCTATCTACTCTAGAAAATGAGATCTAGCTGTAAAAGTATTTTTATGTATGTATGTATTTATTTTTAGCAGCTGACCAGTACCCGGAACCAAACCCTTGACCTTGGTATTATAAGGCCAGGCTGTAACCAATTGAGCTAACTGGCCAGCCATAAAAGTATTTTTAACAAATTTACTCACTCACATTTACAAAGTCAAGACAACAAAAGAGCAAGAATTTTCAAGGTACATTGGGTTATCTGTGTTGGTCAAATCAATGAGAGGTCACAGTTTTCTACATTAATAAGGAATCGGGACTGTCCAAGCTGCTACAGAATGTCTGGCCACTGCACACATGGGCTACCCATGCCCACTCCAGGTCTACTTAGGTTTTGGCACTAATGTTGGTTGTCGCTACCTACATTAACTAGGTTAAGGTACCTCAGGAGTTTCTTGTGATGGCAAGCAGGATCTTGAATTATTCTTGCTGTCTAATAGCCAGTGGGTTATGGGTGATATTTGGACCCATTCTCATCAATTTCCAGGTTGGAACAGGATTCCTGTCACCTGACCAACTGCTCCTTCCCAAATTCCCAGAACCTTCTGGCTGAGGTCAAGATACTCAGCTCTTTCCAGCTGCCTTCTCCCCAATGGCTGGACCTTATCCCCATGCTTCCAGCAGCTAGCTAGTGTTTACGTCAATCTGGAACTATTACCACCTAGCCTTGACCTACCACCTCTGTCTGGAGTCACTGTGGCTTGGTCCACACTCCATCTGCCATACTGGGCCCTACTGGAGAGGGATCAGTGCCCATTTTGGACACCGTGTGCCATACCGTCAGCTCCCTTGAGAAGAAGCCCTATGGCCAGACAAGCTACTATAGCTCAGGTCTCCTGTCCCATGTTCTTTTCATTCCTTATTACATTTACCTCCTGAGGTCACAGGAACATCACAGCTGTATTCAGTAGAAAAGAGCTTTCCAATTGGTGTTTCAACAAATGGGCTAGAAATCGGCCTGTGACTTTGACCTGCTCAGCATCTGGTGGCTGGGCAGGGCCTGAGGCTTAAAGAGGTGGAACAGAGGCCTTGACTCAATGTGTCCATTCATTAGCAGACTCTGTTTACCACCAGGGGCCATGAGAATATTAATTTCTGTATGTAGCATGATGTGAAAAAAGGTTAGGAAATGCTACATTAGAATTATAATACTGCATAGGAAAGGCAAGACCAAATAAACAAATACATTTTTTTTCAGGTGTGGAAGAAATACCTAATTTCTGTATTTTCTTTAAACCAGATTTGATCGGACTCTAAATCCTTTTCCTGCCACATGTGGGGAATTCACTCTGTTGTTATTAGAGTTTTATCCCCTTCCCAGGGTTATGTGAAAGGCCTGGTGTCTCACGCAGTGTCAAATCGTATAACTTCGTATAATGTATGCTATACGAAGTTATTACGCTGTATTCAGTAGAAAAGAGCTTTCCAATTGGTGTTTCAACAAATGGGCTAGAAATCGGCCTGTGACTTTGACCTGCTCAGCATCTGGTGGCTGGGCAGGGCCTGAGGCTTAAAGAGGTGGAACAGAGGCCTTGACTCAATGTGTCCATTCATTAGCAGACTCTGTTTACCACCAGGGGCCATGAGAATATTAATTTCTGTATGTAGCATGATGTGAAAAAAGGTTAGGAAATGCTACATTAGAATTATAATACTGCATAGGAAAGGCAAGACCAAATAAACAAATACATTTTTTTTCAGGTGTGGAAGAAATACCTAATTTCTGTATTTTCTTTAAACCAGATTTGATCGGACTCTAAATCCTTTTCCTGCCACATGTGGGGAATTCACTCTGTTGTTATTAGAGTTTTATCCCCTTCCCAGGGTTATGTGAAAGGCCTGGGGTCTCACGCAGTGTCAAACATGGGGTGAGCTATAAGAAAAAAGACAATAGCAAGTGTTGGAGAGATGTGTAGACACTGGAATCCTTCAACCTTGCTGGCTAGAATGAAAAATGTTGCAGCCACTTTGGAAAACAGTTTGACAGTTCCCCAAATAGTTAAACACAGAGCTACCACACATGACCCGACAACTCCTTACCTGGGTATATACTCAACGGAATTGAAAACATATGTCCATGCAAAACCTTATGCATGAATATTTACAGCAGCATTATTCATAATATCCAAAAAGTGGAAACAATCCAAGTGCCCATTAATTTATGAGCAACTCCTTACCTGGGTATATACTCAAGGGAATCGAAAACATATGTCCATGCAAAACCTTATGCATGAATATTCACAGCAGCATTATTCATAATATCCAAAAAGTGGAAACAATCCAAGTGCCCATTAATTTATGAATGGATAAACAAAATATGGTCTATCCATACAACAGAATATCATTCGACCATAAAAAAGGAATGAAGTAATGATACATGCTACAACATGATGAACCATTAAAACATTATCCTATGTGAAAGAAGCCAGACATAAATGGCCACATATTATTATGATTCCATTTATATGGAATGTCTAAAATAGGCCAATCCCTAGACAGAAAGTAGACTAGGAGTTGCCAGGGGATAGGGGATGGAAGGAATAGAGAGTGACTACTAATGGGTATGGAGCTTCTCTTAGAGTGATGAAAATATTCTGGAATTAGATAGTAATCATGGTGGCACAACTGTGAATATACTAAAAATCACTGAATTGTACATTTTAAAAGGGTGAATTTTATGTTATTTGAATTATAGCTTAATAATTAAAAAAGAGAAATAGGTACGTGCATATATACACCAACCAAACAACCACTGGGGGTGGGCACTCAGCCTTGGTCCACACGGTCTCTGCTGATAAATGCCCGAGTGCAAGGCCAGACTGTCCTGCACATCTGGCTGTCCTGGCCTCTGTACCCTGGGCATGGGATCTCAGCTCCCTGTGGGCACCATGCAGTCATTTCAGTTGGAAGGGCTCTCCTCTCCAGGGGCTCAGCCAGGATTATGTCATGGTCCTCCCCTGTCTCTGCCCCATGGACTCCTGTCCTTTATTCATCTTCAGGGAAATTTCTATTTCTCCTTCCTCATCTTATGTATTTTCTTAAATTCTTAAATTCAATATTTTTAATGTTCTTTCACTCCTTTTATTCCCCCTAGAAGATATTTTGTTATAAACTTGCACCTGTTACTTAAAATACATTCAACATTTTGAAAAAAAAAGAAGTGACCAACTTTCCCCGCAACTTGTCAGTGGAAAATGGGTGGATGTGATGTGTGCCACCTCTGAGCCTGGTTCCCCAAGTCTCCTCCAGAATCCTTCAGGCTCTCTGATTTACCTCCACTGCTGACTGGCTGCAGCACATCCAGTACAAAACTCTGAAGATCTAGAAGATATCGGAGCCACCACATGGAAGGAACTTGGGTCCCTGAATGGCTGTGTGGAACAAAGCCTTCCTATTGACCTGCATTGAATTGTGACATTAGTGAGAAATAAATCTGAATTGTGTTAAGCCACTGAAATTTGGGGGTGTATGTTATAACTAGACTGACTAATAAAGTCATCATATAAAAATAACCATTTCATGTCTTTATATTTGCACTCAATTTTTGAACCCTCAATCTTCCCTGCCCTTATTGATTAGGATTCATTCCCAAGGATGAAGAGTTGCCACTTCCTTAAAAAAAAAACTAATACTTGCTTACGAAGACCATTAAAAAGAAGAGGAATTCCAAAGATAGTTTGACCATTCGTAGCATCATTAAAACAGGTCTACAGCTTCTCCAAGGATCATCTTTGAAACCAACAGAATTCATCTGAATATATAGGAGAGTTTATAGAGATTGTAATGTCAGAATTCAAGCATTGGAATTATTATAAAATAGTATATTTAAATGATTATCATCTTATTAATCACAGCATTCAAGGAAGCATGGTTTGTTTTTTTGTATGGTATAAGATAGTGGTGTGATCTCCCAGGTGAAATTATGGTAGCCAGTCCCCAGGATAAAAATAGAGAAGGGAAGTTTGTAAGGAAATATCTCAGTGTTATCTTGACAGTTTAGTTGGAAATGCATAAGCTGCAATGTTTTTTAGTTGTTTATGTGTGTGGGCAGGAAATTATGTTTAAAGTATTTAACTTCAGTTGTGCTAATATATTATGTTGTAAAAATGCTATTTATTAACTACCGAATTCTTTCAAAGTCAAGATAACCACATTTTGGAAAAGTAATTAATTTAGAGTGTGTCGAATTATAGATGTTCTGGATAAACAAGTCTGCTGCATCAGTATGGGTGTATTTGATTAAAATTGGTGGCACATTGCTTTGTGAATTCACCCCTTGCAAACAGAGACGTGAACCTTCATCAAGAAAACTAGCCATAACAAAGGTGGGGGTAGAGGCAAAGAGTAAAGGCTCAATTTCACTGACCCTCAGGGTCCTGATTTTTTTAAAAAACAGAAACAATAGCAGTACTTAGCTCACTAAGTTTGTGATGAAGATCAAATTAGTTAGTATATGTATGAGGGGTCTTCAAAGAATTTGTGGCAAGATTTTTATTATCTTTTAATTCCATTTTTCCACGAACTTTTTGAAGTACCCTAGTATTTAAAACTGTGTCTGGCACCTAGGAAGCACTAGTTATTCCTAATATTGTTGAGTCCATGAAAATGCCTGATAACTTTAAACATGTTTGATTAAGCCAGTTCACACTCACACATAGCTGGAAACAGAACAAAACACTTACCCCATGTTTATTTTTAATAAACACCCTATTGTCTCCTATACTATAGGATTTATCCATCCATTTATATCAGATGCATGTTTATATATACATTATTCTTTTTCAAAAGTCAAATTTCTTGACTTAGAAATCAATTTAGGAAATTTCTTAAGAAAATGATGAATGTATAAAAATGGTCATTATTCCCCCTGACTGAGGTTTCACAAGCACCTGCTACAATCTCCAGCCAGACCTGGCTCCAGCATTTCAGCCATCCAGCTAGCTGGAGCTTAACGAGAAGCCCTGCCCCTTTCTTAACTATCATGTCACTCTAGCAATCTGCCTGAGACTGCCTCTTTCAGCCCTGTTCTAGTTAAGACTCAGCCTGTTTGTCTATTGCTTAACCTCTATTTTGAGGAGGAAAAAAATCAGCCTAAAAATTCCTCTGGGCCAAAACATAGCCTTGGGCATCTTATGCTAAGAAGGACTCAAAAAAAAAAAAACTGGCTGAGGCATTTTTTGAATCCGTTGTAGGGATGAGAGCATCTCCATTTATATTCTGTGCATTTTTTTTTTTAATAACTGCTTAGTTCCCTCTTTGTGGACAAGTACTTTAAAAATTAAAATAAAAAATTAAGTGAAAGCTCCAAATTCTTTTTTTTTTCTTTTTTTGGCAATTGGTGCAAGAATTTGTGCAATTAGAGTCATTTAAAATGAAGGGAAATTAATAGCAAGAAAGCTCTCACTGGTGATGTGAATGAACAGCCACATTTCCACGACATTTTACTGCATCCACTCAAACAGATAGGATTCCAGGACTAACTGGCTTCTGTTGAGATGAATGAGATTCCACAACTATTAGCACATTGGCATAGAAATGGGTGGGATTCGGTTGCAGAGGCATTCTTACAGAAACAAAGAAGATCACAAAGCTGTCCTGTCCCCAGTGTCCATCAAGGAAGACTCATTTGTTATGGAATCCCATTCATTCCTGCTAAAGCTACATTCAATATCAGATGACACTCTTCAGGCACTGCATGGAAATCCTGAGTATTTGATCATCTATTAACTACTATTGCTGATGTGGCTGGTTTGGCTACAGAAGACCAAACAGCCCTCTCACAAGTGGTGATACGAGTCAAAAAAGCGCCAGGCAAAGATCAAACATGCAGAGAAAAGGCAGACTTACTGATAAGCAAGTGGACGAAGGCCTCCTGTGTTGGCAAAGGTCACCCAAGACATTGAAATTCAATGAAGGGGGTTTTAAGTTAAGAAAAACAGGCAAGCACCAGGGAACCTATCATGTAAAAAGGCTGGGGACCAGTGCCCCCATCTCCTATAGACAGGAGCCAGCATGGGGTATGCTTTGCAGATGGGCTGGGGTGGCAGGCAGGCTGTAAGTCACATCTGGCACACAGGTGTATGGCCTTGTATTCCTAAGCCAGCTATCAACAGTCCTGTGGAAAGAGTACTATTGCTGTTTTGGGTGGAAAGCAAGAGGAATTACAGCTGAGAGATCATAATGCTTTTCAAAAAAATAAAAAGAAATAAAAGCATGTGGGTCCCAGACAAAACATTCTTCCTCCAGCAGATTATATTTTTAATCCACCTACTTAATTAACTAGCTCCTCAGTGGATCAAATAATATTAGTGAGTTAGAGTAATATTGCCACTGGAGCAGCCATTTAATTCTGGCAACTCTAAAGCAAATTATTTCATAAATGGATAGTTTATTCAATTCAGTTCAGTTCCAATTCAATTCTGAGCCCCTTCTATGACCAAAGCACTGAGATAGACCCGTGGGGGAACAGAGCAAGGGAGGGACAATCCCTGCCCACAATCTAACACGGAAATGGTGACTGCTACACAAATTTTAGCAATGCAGTGCAAATAAAATGTATGAATACTTGGGGGGGAGGGAGAAAAGAGAACTAGACAAAGAAGGGAGGGATCACTTTCATGTGCGGGAAAGCAGAAAAGCTTTGATGAAGCAGACAGCATGGAAGATGAATATTGAAAAATACAAAAGAAGGAATTCAGCAGATAGAAAAAGATAGATATATTTGGGGAGAAGCAATAGCCCAGTTTGGATGGAATGTAGGACATAAAGAAAGAAAATTGAGTGATATAAATCTAAACTAGAGGATGGCAATAAGAATAAATAACAGGGGCATGGATTTGAGAATAATATAATTTAACAAGTGATTGAATGAATTGTGCAAGTTTCATGAATGATTGCTATTGTTAGGCCCTATATTGGATAATGGGATATAAAAAAGAAAAAGAAAGGACATGCTCATGTATCACCTGCCTCCTCCCCCAGGTATCTCCCAGCCTAGTGGGGGAAAAGACAACCCTTTAGGGTTTGCTTCATGCATGCTCTGATGGAGGTGGGTGTCCCAATATTATGAAAGCAGAGAGGATGAGCACCTAAGCCAACAAAGGGCTGGTTGGGGGAGGGTCTTCTTCACAGAAGGTATCAGCCTGGGAGTAGGAAGAGATGGGAATGGAAAGAAAGGAACTGACTGAATGGAGGGCCCTACACACATTGTCATGGAGACTGGACTACACACATGCCAAGATGGGTATGAGATAAAGTCAGAGTGAACAGTAGATGACAATACCGAGCTGGTCCTTACACAAATTTTGATTTTTTTTTTTTTTTTTGTCTTTTTCTGTGTCCGGCAACGGATCGCAACCCTCAGTGTCGCCCCCGTACCGGACCGGGACCGGCAACGGGATTGCAACCCTCGGCGTTGCTCCCGCGCCTCGCTCAGCCAGTGAGCAGGAACCGGTCTGTATGTGGGATCCGAACCCTCGGGCGGGAGCGCCGCTGCGCTTCCCAAGCGGCACACTATAGCAGTGCGCCACCGGGCCGGCCCAAATTTTGATATTTTTTCATTGTGGATTTTTTGGCATTAATTTTTATCTTTTAAAATTTTACATTAAAACATTATCTTGATTACTGAGTGTTTTGGCACCCCCTTATATTTTTTATTTGAGATGAGTGTCTTGTCTCATCCCAGTCCTGGCTCAGGAAATGTTATCCGTAATTCAGATGAGACAGACAAGCAACCAGGGGTCATCAAGGCAAATCATGACTTTCTCCCCAAATTACCATAATATCAGAATTGTGAGCATAGCTGCCTCCCCACCAAGATTTAACCAATGACTATGACTGGAGCTTTTCTTTTGGGCAAATCTCTATAATGGACTAGCAGGAGGAAGACAATAGAAAGAGCTCTGGTAATATTAATTAGCTTAGATATTACATTTACTTCTTCTAAGTAATTTCCAATTCAGCAAAAGTACATTTATTTTGACTTCCATTAAAACTACTATTCTTCATCCCCCAACAGGTCTATGCGTTTCAGAAACCAACAAAAATATTTTGAGCAAAAAAAATTAGAGTTTGCTGGCTCCTCCACTGGAGCCTGAGCTCCCTGGAGACAGGAATTCTTCCCAGCATGGGCACTGGGGATGCAGTAGGCCAGAGTGGATACTTAATATACATTTGCCTGACTGTTGAAACAGAAGATTCATAACAACTACAGGAGCAAACTATCAAAACAAATCAGAAGACATCCACATTGTTTAATTATAGCTATATTACTATTACATATTATATTCTGTATTATATATTATAAATACTATATATTATTACTATTTCATGTTGGCCCAATGCATGACTTTCCAACCCTAACTTCACTGAATTGCCAGCTTCCGATCAGTCCTTTGGTAACAGCAGAAGTTATACAAATGGACTTGAGTCAGGGTGCTTTATACACTCAGTGAAGAAATTATCTCTGAATGTTCTTAGTAAGGAATAAAATTTTTGAGTCACATCTTGACAGGCAGATGTTTATTAGTGATGTTTTGATGACTAAGTTGATTTGGAAAATACTTGTTAAGAGTCTGGGAATGGTGTGCACCAAACCAAACCTTCCCTGTGTGTTTGTGCCTGTGTATGTGTGTGTAAGTGCTGTACACATATGTCCCGGTGAAGGATCAGAGTACAGAACACCTCTCCTCTGCTGAAAATGCAAATCTCTCTCTCTCACAGACACACACACCACACACACACACACACACACACACACACACACACACACACACACACACACACACACACACACACACACACACTCACTCACACACACAAAACCTGTCTCTATTACTTGGTTGGTTTGGATTATGAAGGTTGGACAAGCAATGAAGAATTCTACCAAAGTAATAATGAATGACACTTATCAATAGGTTCAAAATTATTCAGTACTTTTCCCCTGAGGAATTTCACTCTTCCCTTCCCCTCCCCTCAAATGGTTTGTCATGGTTACATTCCAAATAAAGTGCAGAGAAAGCTTCTATCTGCCACTGCAGCCCACACATTTTTAGAAACTTTGGATTTTCTCAGAAGCATCATATAGCTAGTGGCCCCACCTCACCCTGTACAGCTTATGAATTCTGATGAGCACATAGGTCATGAACTTAACATACTCCACATAAAAGGTCAGCTGCCAAGACTCACACTTGTAGACTCTAAAATATAGAGACTATGGTGAGCATTTTAAAATATTAAGTAGCTTTAACTAGATTGGTTGGTGTTATTGTGTGTGTATGTATCTGCGTGTGTTTATACATACAAGAGTATTTCAAAAAATTTGTGGAAAAAAAGAATTAAAGGATAATACAAATCTTTCCATAAACTTTTGAAGTACCCTTATATATACATAGTATGATATGTAATACTGTATATATATAAACACATTATATACATGCATATTTATATATACACATATAGAGTTTTGTGGAATAACATTTATTTCCTTCCCTAGGTGGAGTGTTTAATTATATCTAATAAATTATAGTTTACTTCTTATTTTTCGTTCCATATACATAAAAGAAAAAGACAGTCAATGATCATTTGTTCCTCGGTTGTTTTTTCTTTGCAACCTCTTTGGACCTGAGAGGAATGAAACATACCAACAACTAATCTACTTTGTAACAGAGTATTTTATACCAACTTAAAAATGCGTTAACCAGGTTTACTGCAGAAAAGGGTAAAACCTTTAGCTAAGGGTGTTCCTCAAATAAAAAGACATGTGAGCTGAAAGCACAGCAATTTGAAATCAGAGAAAAAACCAACTCTACTGGCATTCACATGTCTAGAGAGTATTTAAACTATTCCACTTTATAAACTTCAGGAGGGGATATGATTTCTGGTGTTCTGGCTTACAAAATCACTTGGGAATGAATAATTCATAGGCTTTTTACCAAGCCTCAAGTGTAAATCAGTCAAATATAGCAACATGATATTCATGCTGAATTTTTAAGTACTTAAAACGTTTAGATGGAAACTTTTTCTTTTCAAGACAGAGGCAGGAAGAATGTCATTTTCCCTCTGCTCACGTTGCCCAGGCATACTTTCATTATGTACTTAAAAAAAAAAATCTATAAAAAGGGACTCAATCAAACAATAAACCTGTTAACGGTAGCAGAAGTGAAGAAAAGCGACAAAAACTTTCTCAGAGTTATGTTTTCGTTATTAACATACTGATGTGAAACTAAACAGAAAAAGCAATCTAATAACAAACATTCCTTTGAGACATGTTCAGGGAGCAAAAGGACATCCACTTATTGTTCCGCCCATCCGATTGGTCCATATATGGCAATAAAGGTACAATAGACGGAAACAGGAAACAGACTGGCACGTCTGTACTATCTTATTAGCAGCTAATGGATATCTGAGAAGAACACGCATATAATGCTGAATCGTCTGTACCAATCTCCTAAGCAATTACTCTTAATTAGTGGGTTCTGTTTATAGATTCAACTTAGTGTACCCTTATGTATCAAAGACACGAAGGCAGCTGGAGAGAAAGAAATGATGCTCTTAAAGGAAAACTATTAAAAGATGTTGGAGGATTTCTTTTTGGTGAAGTGAAACTTAATTTCTTTCCTTGCCCTGGCATAAGGTGGCTCTTTTGTGAATGATTAAGGCAGAAAAAATTTACAAAGCTGGCTAAGTGAGAAAGTATCCTTGTCATTAGCCTCGGGAAAACATAAAGTCAATGAAATCAAATAATTGTGCAGGACAAAAATACTCCCCTCATACTGTAACTCTAAACATTTCAGGAGATTCCATCTTCCTCCCTCCAACCAAATGCAGCACTTTAATTTAGAGATGCGGCACCTGCATTTAGCGTCTGCCAAATTGGAAGCCAAGGGGCAAAATGGGCGGTGTGACCAGCTGTATCTCCATAAAAGAGAGAACACAAAATGGTTTTTCCAGGCCAATCCAGTCAAAGGGGATCTGAGTATATACACAGAGCCACTGAGCCATTTGCCCACTTCTGTAAGTGGAAAAGTACTGTGTAAATCAACTCCACCACCAGTCAATGCATAACATATACCTGCCTTATGCAAAACAAAACAAAACAAAATTCCTCTGGGTAGCGGATATTCAGTTTGTGTTTTACTTGTTCCCATGCAAACAACTGTCTAGGTATCTTTCTTAAAGAGAGCCAACACTATGGTCCTGTCTCTTCGGTTTTTAATACTATTAGAAGCCTGGAATCTTTAAGCATTTCTGATTATTTTTGCAACATACTGTTCTACTCCCTTGAAAGTCAGAGAAGTCCTTACCTGGTCTTCTGGAATTCTGTTTAAAAAATATCACTGTGAATACATGACAAGTGTACTAATACATAACCTGTGATTGTTCTCTCAAATGATTATACTCTGTGTATNCCACCACCAGTCAATGCATAACATATACCTGCCTTATGCAAAACAAAACAAAACAAAATTCCTCTGGGTAGCGGATATTCAGTTTGTGTTTTACTTGTTCCCATGCAAACAACTGTCTAGGTATCTTTCTTAAAGAGAGCCAACACTATGGTCCTGTCTCTTCGGTTTTTAATACTATTAGAAGCCTGGAATCTTTAAGCATTTCTGATTATTTTTGCAACATACTGTTCTACTCCCTTGAAAGTCAGAGAAGTCCTTACCTGGTCTTCTGGAATTCTGTTTAAAAAATATCACTGTGAATACATGACAAGTGTACTAATACATAACCTGTGATTGTTCTCTCAAATGATTATACTCTGTGTATGTAAAAAAACTGGGATGGATTTCTTAAATGAGTAAAGGAGAAAACTTTCTACTTGTCCATGGTTTACCACAAGTCAGGATAGAATGATCTCTTTTGGATCTGTCATTCTTAATGTCCAGGAGTCTGTGTACCATCCCCTCCCTAGCTAAAGCATTTGAACCAAGAGAAACCAAACAATTGGCCTTTTTCACTGGCTTGAGCTTCCTTTTCTGACTGAGTGGTGCCAGCCAGGCTTGGGGCTCTGGGAGTTGGTGATGGGTTTGGTGTCCCTTGGGAATCCCCCCTCCTTCCTGAAACCAGCAAGAGTTGCTTCTCTGCTTGTCAGACGAACCAGCCTCTGCTGAGCACTTGCTCTGTTTCATTGGGCTATGCATTTCAGTTTCCGTCAAGTTTGAAGTTTAAAATGGTTTGCAAAATGCACTGCTGCTTATGCATATGGGCAAAGTTGTTAAAATTTCATTAAGTTTATAAACAGCATTCTTCTGCTGACTTACTGTTTTAAGGAGTATGACAGAGTTGTAGCCAAGGAAAGACACAAATGAAGGCTTTCTTCACTTAACAGAGAAGAGGGCAGGGTAGGAAGGAGAAAGAGACAGAGAGACTGCATGACACAAGTATCTAATTCATGCGCAGATAAACTGTATGAGTTGTGGGTGTGGGAAGTGGGTGGGAGACAGAAAAAAATAATTTCAATATGAGAGAGCGATTCCATCTTCCCTCTTACTGAGTTTGTATTCCAGCACAAGTGTGAGCGTGGGGACTTGATCGTGGAATGTTCGCAGTTGCCCTCTTCCCAGGCAGCTTTCTTGGTGTCCCTGTGAGCATCACCCCATGATAATGGAAATGGCTGAGGGAAGTAACTTGTCCACAATCACATTTTCTGGTAAAACTGTGGTTGGCATATGTGTTTATTATATACTATATTTGAGGGTGCTTCAAAACATTCATTGAAAAAATAGAATTAGACAGTACTATAAGTCATCCTATGAACTTTTGAAGTACCCTCGTATTATTCTACAGGTCATGTATTAACATACATAATTACTGCTAAGGATAGCAGATGACAAACCAGACATGAATGAGCCATTTAATTTAATTCTCTAGGTAATTTTAACAAAGCTCAATTGTCAAATAGAAGCATTCTTCACTTATTTTAGAATCCGTTCCTGTGGAAAATTAATTGTAATGCCACTACATATATTTTCTATAGATGAAATTATCTTCCCCCTTCCCTCACTCATCTCCTTTCTCTCACCAAAATGTATACAGGCAGTAGTTAATTTTTCTTCCCTGTTCAAGAATGTTATTTCTGGAAGAAGTTCAGAAAAAAGTGATGGGATGGCCATGTTCTAGGTGGTTTGCAGTCCTTCTCTTTAGCATATAGGAGTAAAACTAATTCTTTACTTGTCTCAGGTCTTTCTACTGCTCAGAGGCTGCATAAATAGGCCAGACACAGACAGGAATGTTTGAAGTAAGCTAAGAGGAAAGAGATAAAATGGAAAAAGATAGGGGAAGAAGCCACTTACAGTCACTTGAAGAGGCTAAGCTGTGCAGGGGTAGACCTCCAAGCTGGGATTTTAAAAGGGGATAAGAATATATTTGGCAACTACTTAAGCTAAGAGGAAAGAGATAAAATGGAAAAAGATAGGGGAAGAAGCCACTTACAGTCACTTGCAGAGGCTAAGCTGTGCAGGGGTAGACCTCCAAGCTGGGATTTTAAAAGGGGATAAGAATATATTTGGCAACTACTTACAAGGTACAAGGCTTTGCATACGCATTTTTTCATATATAATTTTGTTCAATCCTTTCAGTCATGCAGAGAAGCAAAGAGTTATTATTCATACTTTACACATGAGGAAACTGAGGCACAGAGAAATTAGACATGCTCAAGTCATAAAGGTAGAAAGTTTTTAGTACAATCTGTACCTGTATTTTCCACTGCACCATGTGCATCCATAAAAGAACAGCCATAGTTATTACTTAGTAATTAGTGACTGTCTCAGTAAATACTGTAGGATTGTTCCCTATAAACCAAACCAAAAGAAGATCAAGTTCGGAGAGCCATAAAAATCTTTGGAAGAGTCCTTTTTCACTCATCTAAACTCACTGATTCAATGGGATCCACTAATCAAATAATTCTGTAACACCAAGTTGTAATTCATAAGAGCATCTAAAACTTATTTTTGCTCTTTCTGCTCCACTATTTTCTACCATGTGAGACCCCTGCATTGCTGTCAAGCCACCACCAAAGAAGGCCCTCGCCGTAACTGTTCCCCAGACTTTGGACTTCCCAGCCTCTGAAACTACAAGCAATAAATTTTTTCTTACAAGTTAAAAAAATAAAGTAAGACTTATTTTGTAAAATAGCTGCCATTTTTACCAACAAATGTATGTTCTTTTAAAATTTCTGAGCACTATTATTTGAAGCAATCAATCTCTGGCCAGTGAATTAAACAGCTTGCTTCTTAGATCTGCCAGCAAAATGCCCTCCCTAGCTGGCTCATTCAAAAGGCTTACATCAAAATATTAGGGTGTTAATTTCTCTTAACCATCACACCTTCTGTAATAGAGAAAGGTGTGGCTTATGCACCCAGTTAGGAATGCTTTGGGCTGCAAGTAACAGAATTTCTGAGTGATCTAAGCAGCAAAAACACATAAACAGCAGTCTGTAGACAAGGTAAATCAGAAAAGGAGTGTGGTTCAAAGAAATCAGAGACTCCAGATCCTCTAATCTTTTTCTACCTTTATTATCATATTGGCTTTTTGCCTCATGCTCACAGATGGTATCTATATTCAGTGCAGGAAGAAGATGGAGAGGGTATAAAGAATATGAATAGCTTTTACCAGGAAAACCAAAGCTTTATCAAAAGGACCCCACAGATTGTGCTTCTCTTGTTGGCCAGAACTACATCACATGGCAACCCTTGCTGCAGGGGAAGCTGGAAAAGTGAGCTGCTTTTCTAGCCTCTCTAGTAGAACATAATATAAGAGAATGCCTGGATATTCCTTACACCAGGCTATAATTACTATGACTTATAAACAAATGTTAGGTCTTGTATAATTTCTGTTTATTCTCCTTACCCAAGAAATAAAGGAAAGCCTTCCTGGTACCAAATCATCTACCTAATTGGTACAGTAACCACTTTTCTTTCATTCAAAACTGGGATTCTTACTCTGAAAATGAGATGTAACACTTTAACTCCATCACCCTGGAAAATCTAGGTCATGCTTTCTAGACTGGAACAATACTCAAAAGTCTTACTCTAGAAGAGGTAACTCCATTGGCCAGTATGTGGCACAGCCAGAGTTGTGTTCATGGTGCATTAGGACAATGGGCTGCCCTGGCATGGAGGAACTTGCAGGATTAGCAGGGTCTCCTGGCCTCTGTGTCAGTGCTGGGAAGAACCTGTAGGACAAATAATACTTAATGGAGAGAATGGGGAAGGGAGGACGAGTTTCCCAAATTTGCCTAAAGTTAAGAATTGACTGAAATACTTGTTCAAAATACAGATACCTGGGTCCCAACCCCAAGATGCCCAAGAGAAGGAAGAAAGAGTAACTCAAAGCCAGGTTGAGAAGTGGAAGCAACTTATGGATTAAATAAGAATTTGTAGGAAAGAGGTCTGGAAATCTATCTATCTATCTATCTATCTATCTATCTATCTATCTATCTATCTATCTTTTTTGTAACAAGTGTAGCTAATGAATTTTACTATCAGGTGAGTTTGGAAACACTACCAGTAGTTTTCAACCCTGGCTGCTCATTAGAATCATCTGGAAAGCTTGTATAAATAACACCAATGGCTGAAGCCCCACCCTCAACCAAATATCAGAGCATGTAGCCCAAACATTAGATTTTTTAAAAAACATCTCTGGCAATGATAACTGTGCAGATTTGACAGTAGCTGCCCTTGGTCAATGGCAGAGGCTCTGTTATAAATGCCCAGCAGCATTACCACAACACAGGGAAAAAGCTAAGGCAGCCAAAGGAATGAATTCAGGAGATGGCAAACTATGGCCTGCAGGCCAAATCCTCCAGCCCACATGTTTTTGTAAATAAAGTTTTATTGAAATATAGCCATGCTCATTTATTTTACATATTGTCTATGGCTGCTTACCTCCCTACAATAACAGAACCAAATTGTAACAGAGATGGTATGTGGCCCACATGTCCCAAAATACTTACTATGTGGCCTTTTATAGGAAAAGTTCACCAACTCCTGAACTAATGGAACACCTAGATCAGGAGTAGCAGATTATGTACAAGACATGGTTCTGAGTGTTTTGCATCTGTTAACTCTTTAATCCTCATTTTACCAATAAAAATCTGAGAATCTGAGAGGTCAAGAAACTCATCTGAAGTCACAGAGCTGGTGAGGAGGAAGGCCAGGATCTGAATGCAACTTGTCTGACTCCAGGACCTATTTATATATCTAGTTTAGTCAATATGTCTCTTAGGTATGACTTTTTTGACAAGGTGTAAGAAGAGCAATATCCGTCCAATTTTCTAACCAGTGGTAGGTCAGGACAGACAGATGTCTGAACAATCTAAGCCACCTCTTGTCTTTTCCCTTGTGCCTAATGTCTACTAGAGCAATCAGGCTGAAAAAAATTCGTTCTTTTAGCAAGCTTAAAAAATGGTGAGTGCTGCACTGTACAATTTCTTTTTCTTTGTTGAAATTTACAGTGTTCAATATGACTAACTTTATAAGCTGAAGCTCTAAGAATCACTCAAGGCTCCCAGACATATGGCATTATGATCACTTCCTTGGCTGCATTAAGCCTCACACCCTTAATTTGTTCCATGATATATTCAATATGTTCCTAGTTTTCCACAGGGTCAGCAGGATAGACAGTTTGCTGGTAAAGATTACAGACATTATTCTGGAATCACCATTGCCATGGCTCTTTGTCAAGGGAACAGCGAGGCAGTTGGAAGGGAAGAACACGCAGCCATTAAATGCAGAGGAACAAAGACCATGCGGCGGCTGGTAAGACAAAAATAGCAATTTTATTGTCAATATTTTGCTTTACAGGGAGCCAATAAAGCAATTGGAACATAAATTATATGCTGAGATAACCCAGTCTACAAAAGGGCCTTAGGAGTAGCGTCTGGTTTATCTACCAGTAACAATGGAGCCCACATCGTCTTAGGTACAAAGACAAAAGCCACAAAAGGCCTGTGTGTTTCTCCAATCAATTTGCATTCCAAAATGCAAATCTGAAAGTTAGGCATACTATATGCCAGTGTACTAATCAGACAAAGTAAATGAAGTGTGGACAGAGACCTGAGTCGTACCCCTCCACCGAAATTCCTGCACTCGTTTAATTTATTGTTCATTATCCTGTATAGCCTCAAGATATACAGCCTGACCACAAGCTCCTGTCGGCCAGGGGCTGCACTCCAGCTTTATTTGTTACCGACGCATACCAGACATTTAAAATATGAGGCCACTGGTAAGTATGGCCATGGTGTTACTCACCCATGGGAGAGCCTAGCCAGGTCCACCTAAAGTTAGCATCAGTTCAGACAGGCCTGCTAAGCATCTGGCACTAGGCCAGGTTCCCAAGTATTACTTGAAGAGTGTATAAGTTAGTCAAACTTTTCTTTTTTTGGCTTTGCTACATCCCATCACCACGTTTTCTTTTTTAGTGCTGGATTATGTGGATTTTGTTCGAATTCTTTATCCAGAGAACTGTCGTCTCTGATTCCTTGCTGACCTCCTCGCTCACCACTTGTGGCACTTCCCCTGGTCCCACTCTAGAACCTCTTCCACTCTGCTTTTCTCATTTAGAATTCGAGGAAAGGACTGTCAGCCTCTCTCCTTCACCAGGGTGGCAATAACAGTTTCCTCAAGAAGCATCTTCGATTCCAAATCCATAGTGTATTGAGTCTGTACAGTATTTAAATCTCCTGCATTGTATTAGCTTTTCAGATACTTATGTTAAATCACCCCTGTCTACAAGAACGTATAATTCTTGAGGCTAAAATCCTTACATTACTAGCTGCTCAACAAATTTTGCTGAATGTATGAACTGAAGGTTGTCAGTGACAGGTGATCCTACCTGGATAGTTAAAGAGGAAGGAAAATTTGTTTCTACAGTAAAAAATTCTGTTCTGGAACCCTTGGCTCCTGCAAGGTTATGAATATCTTTCATAGAAGGTGAACTGGGTTTATTTCTCCCATTTAGGGAAAGGAAATGAATATTTCTATTGTGACTGCTGAGCTTTAGGCACTGTGCTAACATTTTTCCCTTCATGTCAGACAGGTACTTTACATGTGTTACTTCATTTAACCCTCACCATAGCCTGTTGTACAGATCAGAAAATTAAGGGCCTAAAGAAGTTAAGCTACATGCTTAAAGTCACATAATTCCAAGGACCAGGGCAGCATTTCAACCCAAGCAGTCTAATTCCAAAGTGCACATGCTCATCCACTGAGTTATACTGCTTCAGGGTCTAAAGATGGGACACTTCTGGGTCATTCAGGCTCAGTATTGTTATGGAGGGAAGTTAAAGACCTGGAGAGGCTACCAAGTCATTCTGCAGGCACCCCTAGGTTAAGAAGGAGCTCCTTAGCTAGAATGGCAAAGAGCCAGGTAAGCCAGCTCCAACCTGAGCTTGTGTGACACACACCTTTGGAATACCTCCCTGTGAATGCTGCATTTATCATCTATCGGATTAGTAGACCTTGATCTAAATCTAGACACTAGGCCAAACTAAATTACACAGTTTAGCTAATTTGCATTCTAGAGGGGTTTTAGAAATGTGATAATAAAAAAAGCAGACAAATGGTATCCAGTTGAGATTTACACAGGAAATCCAGTTCTCACAGTTTCTCAGCAACTCACTTTCCCTCTTCTTCCTGCACTGTCAGTGAAGCTTAGGAGCTGCCTTTTTCAATTTGCCTCAATGTGTTAGCAGCCGCTAGCTAAATTATAACCTCTAAGAGACTGCTAGGTGAGTTGGCAGAGAGTGTCTAAGTACAGATGCCTGAATGGCAAAGCAAGCAAAGAATTCATTGGCAGGAGGTAATTTACCTGGTATCAGTGGATACTCCAGGCTAACTTCTACTCAGAATAAATGCCCCTCAGCTAAAAGCTCAACTTTTCTGCCTGCCCCAGCATTCAATTCCTCTTTCAGAAATAGTTCAGAAGATTCATATCAGTGGTATGACATTCTTTTTTTTAAAAATCATGTATATTTCATGTATGTATTATTATCAGTGAGGTTGGATCCACCCATCCAGCAGAGGCCCAAGCATGGAGACAACTCTGGTTTTGTTTACTGAAGGCTACAGTTCGTCAGTAGTCCCATCTTCTCCGTCTTGATCACAGGTCCTGAGGTAAAGCCCAGAAATGCCAGTGATGGGATCGCAGCCTATGTGTAGATTGCCATGCTCTGCTGTTGGTTTCTCGAGGCTTTCTGGGAGGCAGCACTCCCCGCTTAAAAGGGTAGATATGCCATCTGCCTGTTAACCCTGGGTTTCCTTTCCTCACAGCTAATGATGATGGCAAATGGCGATGTTCTCAGATACACCATCCATGAGATATTTGCAAAAAAATACTGGCAGTGATTTCCTGCACTGGGAGAGAAAGCTGGTGGGAGGGAAAGGACATAGCGATCATAGCTTGACCTCGCAGTGTTATTGTGAGGGATAAATAAACCTGTGTAGGGCATAGTTTATAAAGGTATAGGACAGTACTTCTCAAACTTTCATGTGCATGCCAGCCACTTGGGGATCTTGTTAAAATGCAGATTCTGGTTCAGTAGTTCTGGGGTGGGGCCCAAGATTTTTCATTTCTAACAAGCTCTTAGGCAAGGACCATGCTGCTGGTCCTCGGACTACACTTGGAATAAATAGCAGGGCAATAAGAATATTCTACTTAGGGACATCATAAGTATTAGTATTTCCAATGCTCAACCTTACAACCCCCAAATCTGTCACATACATATACCCCACTCCTCTGATTTTCATGCCATGATGCTGACTATAGAAGGCTAGGGAGATGCTTCATTTATTATAAAAGTTTCATTTTATAAAAATCTGGATTTACCAAAGTGATTTATACCTCTTAGAAAAGAATTCTCCTTAGGATTCCTAGAAGTGGAAAGCTCTCCTACTAGGAAAGTATGACTTATTTGTTACAGTTCTAATTTAAATACCGAAGTACAGGAAGTCACTCATGCTTAAACTGGGAAATACCTAAATTGGCATATGTTGGAAAGGAGTTAATACCACAGGATTAAAATGGTAGCCCTTTTATTTTCTCTCCATTTGAATGGCTAAGTCTGTCATGGTCCTAAGGCTTTTAGCTACTCCAAGAAAAAGGATGGCAAGATTTCAACGGATGCTGCCTGTCCAAAGATTCTCCGAAATTGGCAGATCATTCTATCAGTAGCCACCTGGGAAGTGAGTGAATTGGGTCAGTGCAAATATGTCAGGTGCTTCTTCAAAAACCACTAAAGATCCAAAGTTAAGTGAAAACAAACCAAAGGAGCCTAGAGTTGATTCTATTTGTACCATCCTTATACATTCAGTACATTGAATTCAGATAGTGGCAAAATGTGTATTTGTCAGTGTCAGAAGTCATCCAGGGAAAGGCAAATGTCTTTTGAGAAGATTTTCCAGTTTCTTGGAACTATGAATTTCATCCCACACTGTTTTTAAACCATCTTTTAAAAAACCATATTTTATATAGGATCATATGATAAAAGACACAAATGTGTTTTGAATATAAAATTCCTATTCATTGTTAACTAGTTCAGTCAAGTTAAGGTTGAATCTAATGGTTCCACTTTTTTGCATATATGTGATCTCAATTAGAAATAATTGTCTATGCAAATATACTAGGTTGACAATTTCTACAGATAGTTGATAACTGTAATAAACAAAGTAATTTGAATATTCACTCCAATTTTATTTTCTTAGAAACTAATGTTTTCAAATGTCCACTCATGCTCAAATGTGATCTCAATTAGAAATAATTGTCTATGCAAATATACTAGGTTGACAATTTCTACAGATAATTGATAACTGTAATAAACAGAGTAATTTGAATATTCACTCCAATTTTATTTTCTTAGAAACTAATGTTTTCAAATGTCCACTCATGCTCAAATATATCGAGAATGAGGACTTACATGACTAATTAGAATGCTGATTTTAAAGCTTAAGTAGAAACAGTAAAAAGTAAATGCAAGTTGAATATTGGTCTGTTTTGCATTATTCTGTATACCTCGGTACAACAAACCAGGGTCAAGGACTGAAGGAGTGGGTTTTTTGAAGCAATGTTCTACCTATAAACTGGAAGAATTTTCCCTTGACTTTTTAAAAATATCTCCATTATAGTGCTGCTTTTCAAAGGATGTATCATAGCCTGCAGGCAAAATATAAACAGCTAACTCTTAGTAATTTCTTCACGGATATATCTGCTTTCATCTAGCCACAAGTGTAATTTGAGCACTCTCCAACAGTCTCCAATCACCTCCTGACTCCTGGGCAATGCCAGATGTTGGAGAGTTGCTTGAAAGGCAGGCTCGTAGTTCCCTGAAGACTGGAATTCCCAATAACCTCAAGGTATATCATCTCAAGTCAAAACAAAGACTTCTTGACTTGTCTGCTAGAGTCTTTTATCTCTTCAGTTGCCTGACCATGCCTCCCCTGAATGAGATCTCAAATTTGATTTTAGGTAGAAAAGATGTTTTGAGTATCTTTACCCCTGTGTAGACAATGGCTACTTCAGAGAGCTCTTGTCTTTGAAAAGCAAAAGCTTCTTTTTTTTTTTTTTTTTTTTTTTTTCCATGTCCAGCAATGGATCGCAACCCTCAGTGTTGCCCCCGTACCGGACCAGGGACCGGCAACAGGATCGCAACCCATGGCGTTGCTCCCGCGCCTCGCTCAGCCAGTGAGCGGGAACCGGTCTGTATGTGGGATCCGAACCCTCGGGCGGGAGCGCCGCCGCACTTCCCAAGCGGCGAACTATCCAGTGCGCCACTGGGCCGGCCCCGCAAAAGCTTCTTTTAAACTCAACTAACCCTTGCCTTTGGGTCTTACGAAGTGGTTGTGTCCCTCAATCATGGCTGAGGTGTGAAAAGACAAGAGTAATTGGGGATTAGAAGAGGGGACTCTTTGGCCAACATTCTTTATAAAATACCAATGAGACCTCAACATGAGTGTATAGGTTCTTAATGCAGCTATTTAAATGGCAATAATCAGAGCTGCAACAAAGAGGCACTCACAGGTCTGGTTAATCTTGCTCTGATGTTAATTTCCACTGGAAATAGGGAATCAGTCAAATTCAGCAAGAACGCGTTTACAATTTATGAAGCTCTTCAAACGTTAACATCCAAGGGAAAAAATAAGAAATTTTTTTATTGAAACAAAACTCTTTTGCTTCCTCTGACCAAACTGATTTCATTACTTTTTTCTCTAAGTCATTGCAAAATACTAGTAAACAAACAAACCCCAAACCCACAACATACATGATCCAGTATTCCTGAATTTCAACATTACCAAGCTTTTGAAAGCTAAGGAGAAAGGGACAAAAATCACATCTTTTACTGAAGTTTTATTTCACTGTTGAAGCAGAAAATGTATTTTATAATACCAAACTAGGTCCTATGTGAGAAATGAGAAATTATAAGCACTCCAGCTGCATTAAAAATTTCTTGAATTTTAACTTCTTAAAGCTTGTTTTCTTTGGCTCTATAAGGCTGTCATTTTAAACACAACTCAGCCACAGTGTAAAATCTTTTGAAATGGTAGAAATCTTCAGTGTTTAAAGAAAATAATAGGGCTTTTGGTCTATATTCAATAGGCTGAGATTAATGCACCTTCATCTGAAAGCAATGTTTAAGCACCTCTTTGATTAAGCAAACAGTTTGAAAATCTGTGTGCTGCTCCTTACTTAACACTTTTTTTTCTTTTTCAACAATTTAGGTGCAATGAAATCATTGGGTCTTCTGTGCTCCCAACAAATCTGCTTGGTATTTGATGCCATTAAGGATCTTGGCCCAACTCTCCAGATACATATTCCTCTACTTCTCTATTGAATGACCTGCTGTGTCACCATTAATCCCTCCCCCAACATTTCCTGAACCCAACTTCGAAGTCAATACTGGTTCTTCCAATGCCTTCACTCTTCATCCCCAAACTCTCCCTGTCCTTCAGTGTTGAAGTCCAGTCCTACCACACCTATTAAACGATCTTCCCTTCCCAGTTTAGCATGCTGCCTATAAAGTATACTATTAATTAAAAGGTACGCAGCAAGTTATATTCAGCTTTGTGCTGGTTCTTCTGTCATGGTCTTTTGTGGCTATTTCAATCACTGTCATGTAATAGGTGATGTATTATATTTTCATGCAGTTAGTAACCTAGTAGTGTAGAAATCCTACCATTTATAAAACAAAACAATCCACCAAGCTCTATGAGTTATGTTTACAAAAATATAAAATAGATGCCCCAATCAAGGTAAAAACCAAGTAGGTTTTCACAATAAGCCATAAACTCATAAAAGAGTGATCATCATATGAATTTTCATACAACCATTTCTTAGTTGAAAACTGAGGGGTTTTTTTTATCATAAAAGCATGTGTGCCCTGGCCCTAGCTTTTGCTAAGGATTAATCATGCAGTTTTCTCTGCATATACTGTCTTCAATAGAGCCTTAACAGCCCTTTGGATAGAAGCTCCTCTCATGACATATTCTTGTCAAGGGTCTAGTCTATTCTCCTGGCATGCTGAGGAACCAATGCAACAATAAATACTTTCTGTTCTGAGGTTTTTAGATAATGCATTACTTTTATATTCTAAAAGGACTCAAAAATGAAGGCTGCTGAATCCAAGAAGACTGGGTCAGATATGGAATGATTCCACATATGAATGTTGCTTATTTCTCCAAATGCCAAAACTTTTCTTAACTTTTTTAATAAAACATTTAAAAATTCATAATTTCTTTACAAAAGGAATTTTTCAAAGATAATTTGAGCTTTTTCTTGATGAATTGGTTTCAAAATTATGAATGCTATTGGTGACACTGGGATATTCTCTGGAGTTTGCCCTAAATTCAACTTTTCCCCTTGGTGAATGACCTAGACTGATATGTTCTATAGTTCTACCATCTACTTTTTCTGTTTTATTTCATTTTTATTTGTGTTCCATACACTACCTGTCTCAAAAAAATAATGACTTAATGCAGTACTTACTTCTAAAAAAAGTCTCTGCTCTTTCCTTTCTACCATTTAGCTATATCTTCTCACTGACATCAATGTGTTTCTGGCTTTTCTGGCTGTTTTATTTTACACACAACTGTTTAGATGAGAGTCCCAGAATGACTCAAACTATCCTGTTGAGAACAACACTTTGACATCACCAAGAATCATTTGTAGCTTAATATCTTGTAGCACAATAATGGCTTATTATTGGCCATTCTGAGGCTTTTCCTACTTATTTCTCATTTTTAGCTAGCAGACGAATGTTTACATTTTCTAAATATCAGATATCCACATACGTGTGGTTATTTCTATGATTCTCAAGAAAATAGAAATGATATGAAGAAGAATGCATTAGAACGGTGCTGTTCAATATGTTAGTCACTAGCCATGTATGTCTGTTTAAATTAAAATTAAATAAAATTAAAAATTCATTTCCCCAGTTGCACTAGCTATAATTTCAGTGCCCGATAGCCACATATGGCAAGTGGCTACTGTATCAACTATAGCAAAAAAATCTCCACCATCACAGAAAGTTTTGCTGAATAGTGTACTTTAAAGGATTAAGGGAAACATGTTTCTAAGTCTATTAAACTTAGACCAAAAAAAGGGGGGGGGAGGGAGAAATGATGGGTTCTCAAGGACCTTTATTAAGCCTGTCCCAAATTCTCACTACTTAATTTTTAAACAATGGCATCATAGAGTTTAATCTTTGTATAGTATTGGTAACTTGGAAGTTCTTTGAACAAAAATCCACTCATGGGGAAAAAGTCTGTACAATAGCAAGAAAGTTTCAGATGAGAAAGCTTCTCATCCTTACTTTGTGATGAGAAACAGAGGCACAGAAAAGGTAAAAAAAAATAAATAAAGTAAAACAAAAACAAAAAACCCAGGTGATTTAGCTAATAAGCAGCAAAAACTTGGGCTGAAACCCAGGCAGGCTGATATACAGCCTGTCTTCACTATTTCAGTTGACTGTGTCCTCTGTATCCTTTAAGGGCTTTTGAATTCTTGACCAAATAAAAGATTTATAATGCCTTTTCCAAACTGTACTAAATATCATTTAATATTTCTTCATTGGCTCAGAAAACAGTTCACATGTTACTAGAACTCCTGATTTTCATTATGAGCAATAGTTTTCACTAAACTAATGATTTGTTAAAGTGCTGGTAACCAAAGAGATTTGGTTCACATAATGCCAGACAACTAGTTTACTTCTCTACCTTTGCAAGTAGACAGAAAGTATAAAAATAAAAAGTAGAAGGACAGATTGATAGGAATTGCTGAAAGAAAAGAATGCTCTTTCAAATTATGGCAAATGTCTTCTTCTTTTTTTCTAAATGAAAACAGTACTCTCCAGGAAATCTCAGTTTTTGTTTTTGTTCAACCAGTACTGTAATATTTAATTAACTTCACAGCTGGGTCAACATATTTATATTATTTTACACTCATTTTTCTTAAATGTTGTAGTGCAGTATGAATAATCTCTTCACCAATCCTCCCTGCCCCCATTAACACACACTTTTTTTTTTTCCATCAGTACTAATCAACAGTTTTATTTGGAAGTGTGTATATGTGTGTGCGTGAGTGTGTGTACAGCTTTGCCAATAACTGTTATATTTTCATGAGCATCTCTTTAAGTCTTTAAAAGGCTGCTATGTAGAAAAACAGTAGATTATATATAGTTACAAAAGGCAAACTTTAAAAAATGGTTATGAACTTTTTTTTAAAAAGGCTGACTTTTATGATTAAAATTTCTGGATAACTTCATAACATGATAAGTACTTAGGATTTATTGTCAGCTCTGCCTTAAACCAAGGAGGCATTAAACCACATGCCATTGGTTCAAAATTGCATATTTGTTCTTCCTTTAATATTTTTGTTACAGTTCCTGGCCCCCAGGATGCTGTTGGGATGTGGTTGGCATTGCTTATGTGTGTACCTCAAAACTTGCAGAGTGGGAAAAAGTCCTGGGAAAAACAGTGGAGCATTCTTTTAAGACATACTATATACCTATGTTCTTAATGTCACAAAGAATGATATTCTTGGGGAAACAATCAGTGATTCTGAGTTGAAAAGTAATTGAGAAGAGTCAATCTCTAAATATGGAGACATTTAGGAACATCTTAACCAATTTATTTCACTTATACTTTACCTTTTACATATGGTTAAGGGTGACATATGATAAAAATCTACACCTAAATTAAATCTAAAACTACGCTTTCAATGTTAAACATAAAAATTCAAAGTGATAAGAAAGCAGGGTGACAGTTTAATTGGAAGCATGTTTAACTTCTTATTGGTACATAAAATAATGATATGTCTTACAGCAATTCTATCTTAGATTTAATAAAATATCGTAATATAGTGACTTAGAACAGCCAGACAAATCTGAAATTAGTCCTTAATCATCTCCTTTTAGATTATAATTTTATTTAAATTTTTAAAGTATTTTGGTTTTGACAATAATTGTATGTAATTATGGGGTACAATGTGATGTTCTGATACATGTATACATTGTGGAATGGTCAAATCAGGCTAATGAACATATCCATCATCTCAAATACATATCATTCCTTTGTGGTGAAAACATTTAAAATTCATTCTTTTACCGATTTTGAAATCTGCAGTACATTATTATTAACTATAGTCACGATGCTATATTGATCTACTTCTTAATTCCTGTGAATCTTTGGAGGAATTGCTATCATGCTGATTTCTAATTTCATCATCTTTTAAATGAGGATATGAAAGTACTTATCATAGTATTTTTGTAAGAATTAAATGCAATAATATAGGGAATGCAACTCAATACAATGCGTAGCACACAGTAAAGATTCTAATAAATGCTAGCTCCTGCTATTACTATATGTGCTGATATGCGCAAGTCACAAAATTCTTGGATGTCAAGTATTTTAGTTGTCAAGTTGAGTCTAAAATGTCCTGCCTGGCCCATGGGGCTGTTGTGATGTCCAAATGCAATAATACTCATGAAAGCATGAAATGGCAAACTGCTAACAAATATGCTATCATCATTTGTAATTATTGTAGCAATTGGTGCTATAAAAACAGCATAGATGCTCCTTCCATGATCACGTGCACGTTGGTACAGAAAGAACTTACTACTTGGGTTCAAGCAGAGGTTGAAAGAAGGAAGAGATTGAAGCCTTCCCTGGAGAGAAGACGTGGACAAGCTGGGATTAGATCATCTCTAAGCTCCCTTCTATGTGTAAAATTTTTGAAATTGAGTGTCAATATGGTGTAATGTGTCAAGACGTGTCAAGACAGAGAAATTTGTAGCAGGCAAGTACTTGACTCTCCAATGAGCCACAACGTTCAGGCCTCTGCTTTTTATTTTCTTGGCTTCAACTCCTCCTCTTCTCCAACCTCACTTTCTATTGTACCCCTAATCCTACTTCTTATCCTTTCTTCCAAGAGCCCACAATTTCCTCTGCCTTTATCTCAAATATATCTAGTGCTGGCAGTGCTGAGAAACCCCAGTCAGTATTTTGTTTTTCTTGGTTTGGGGGAAGGGTTGGGAGTAGGAAGGGAAAGAACTATTGATCTTGGCACTAATTCTCAAATTAGAATTGTAAAACTGTGTTGGGCTTTGCCTCCTCTCTCACTGGCCAGCCTGGAGTATGGTTTTACTCTCTAACCCCCTTGATATATTTCCTTTGCTGAATAGGATCCATCATAGACTTTTGATTCCTGAAATCTAAAACCTTCACAAATATATTTTTCTTAGCAGATGAGAAACTTTGAAAAATTATAGCATGCCAGACGGGTTTAAACAATTCATCTGGTATGTTGAAGCTAATTAGACATGCAACATAAACACTGCCATGATAAAAATGTACAGAGAAGGCATTTCACAAACAATATGACTATAAAACTCTACATCTGATCAAAAATGTTTAAAAAGAAACAAGGCTGTGCCAAGATTATTTTCCAAAGTCCATTATTTTTAGTGCAATATCTGCAGAGGGAGCCAAGTCACTGGAGAGCTTGATATTAAAAAGTGAATGACTCAAGCCAAACACGAAATGGTTAGGAGCTCAGGAGGTAGGCAGTGGGCCTTAACTGGGTCTTGTTTTTGTTGGCCCTAAGCTTGTGAATTTTGCTCAAAACTTGGCTCACTTTGTAGTCACCTCACATTGGGTTTGATTTCTGGGCATGGGCTAAGATCTCAATTGACTTTCCCTTAGGTTTGCTCCTCAGATGACAAAGAGGTTGATTTTACATAAATGATAGAAAGTTTTAGAAGAATTAATGCCAAGTCTATTAGGACACATTGGTAATGAGGTAGAAGCAGGGATAAACAATTTGTTCATTCAAAATTTCTCCAATCAAGAAGCTTCCATATGCAAGGATAGGACCATGGGAGATGAGTGAGACGATGTGTTGGCCTCTTAGAATTTACTACGAGAAAGTGAAAACATTTATACCAGTAACTATAGAAGGTGACACAAAGCTCAGTGTTGAACTGGAGCAGAAAAAGGCCCATGCCCCTGTTCCCGCCCCAATATACTGAGGCTTAATAGGAGATGTAATCCAGGGAAAGAGTGAGAGAGATGATTCTTGTATGGCAGGAAGGAAGGAGAGAGAAAACAAGGCGGTACATGACTCATCTGGCTGCAATTTTATAAAAAATATCACAACATGATCAGTCTTGCTGGAAAAGCGGTACAGAAAGGCAGCACTTTAAACAATTCTTTCCCCTCCAGTTGTCAAAGTTAGCCGCAGAGGGAAAAACGCACATGTTTTCTAATCAGAGTTCAACCGAGAGTAGTCAGGGAACACTGTATATTGTAGGTGGCGTTTTAGCAGAGCCTTAAAAGATTAGTAGGGTTTTGGCAGGTTCGACTAGAGGGGAGAGCATTTCAAGAGAGTGAAAGGCATGTGTAAAAGTGCTCAGTAAAGACTGGTGCTAAAGGAATAGTTGTTTCATTCCCCTACCTGGAAAAGAACAAAATAGACCAGACACTCAAGAGGCCTGTCATGTGCCTGTTTGTCCTATGCCAGTCTTATTCTCTACGAAAAGAAAGTTTTTGCTTGTAGTTCCCATATTAGCATAACACAATCTCAGCAAGGCCTTTAATAGGGTCTTCCTGCAGATACTCCAAGATGACTTTTCAAAATCAAAGACTTGATTATGGGGACTAAACAGGGAGCTTCTAAAATAAAACCATGTAAAAATCAACTTTTAATTGGCAGAAAGCATTTCTAAAAATTTTCTAATCACCTTCTTTCTCCATTGCTCTGCACCAAAAGGATGTGTAATTAATACCAAAAATCATGACAGATGATGACAATATTTAGAAAAACAGAAAATCCAACCAAATATAAAAACGTATCTTGATTTTTTAACTTTTCTTTTAATAAATTTTCCTAAGATTTGATATTAATTTACCATAGCCATTCATTTAGTCATTGAACAAGTATTTATTAAGTACCAACCATATAATAGGGACTAGTCATAGCTCTGGTCTTTTATCCTTATTTACAGTGAAATATTTTGTAATCTGTAATTGGGACAAATTCAAAGGTTAAGGTGAGAGTAAGTTTAAGTGCAAAGAGTGGGGCTATCGAATCTATTTCAACTTGGTCTTGAGATTAGTTATCTTAATATGGATCAAACCTACATAATCTGATTCCAAATATGCCTGCTATATATTTATGCTCCCAACTCTGTTTTAAATAATGCAAGCTCAGAAAACTTGAAACCATTTATCCACAAAAACACACACTGTAATTGATGCTTTAAAATATATATTGTGTATAAAGAAAAATTCCTCTTTGTATGAAAACTCAGAGATAGAAATCATTTTTATATTTATAAAAAGAAAAATGTTGTTAAGAGCTGTGGAATAATTGAAATAATGCTTTTTTTATTAAGCTTGCCTTCTGCTTTAATCATTGATTCCTTACAACCAATAAAGCAGGAAGAAACATGCCTAATGCAATAATAAAAGGAAGAAAAAAGTATTCACCAAACATCAAATTCTAACTCACTGAATTTCTAGAGTGGGTTAAACACTATTTTTCCAAATATTGCCTCTTCCACATCAGAACTTACGTGTCCTCTGTGTCTTTTAATTTCTGTTTTGTATTGCATCATTTTACCTTCCTCAGCTAATTATGTAATTTTTTCCCATCCAGCTACCAGTTAACTAATTCTCCCTTCAGCACATTCTAATCTGCTAATTGCATCAGCCATTGAGATTTTATTTTTAATTATTGCAATGTTTGATTTTTTTTCCTAAGTCTCTTTCTTAAAATTTCCTCAAGTTCCTTTTTCTTTTTTCAGTGATTAACTTAGAACTTTCCCAGCATATTTAGCTGCTTTCACTGAGCAGACTGTTCTGGGTATCTAGTTCACCGGGGCCTGCTTCCCTGTGTAAGTCCAGGGCACCATTTATATCATATCCCATATAAAACTATGTCCCCTGACTTGGTGCTCCTGGGAACCAGTCACATAGATAAAATGTAAATAGTCATGCCAGTTACATAGATTGCAAAATAAAGGCTGCCTCCTGGAATTGCATAGACTCCCATATTCCCAGAAATAAAAAAATACACTAGAAATACAAGGGAATTTCAAAAATTCTGTGGAAAAATGGAATTAAAAGATAATACGAATCTGTCCATGAACTTTTTGAAGTTCCCGTGTATATCATATATATATGGTATAATAGGTATTAGAAATATACGTATTTCATATAAGCCTAGGTACTTTACAGATATGATTTAAAAGCCTCACAAGAGAATCTTATTTTCATGTTACAGGCGAGAATGAGGCTCAGGAAGGTTCTAGCACTTTTGTGGAGTCAGATGACTAATGACTATTGAGTCAAGCTTTGACTTGGAAGATTCCAAAGTGCACATTCTTTGCACCTCCTGACATGGAGCGATTTCTGCTCTCTCAGTCCTGAGTTTTCAGCAGTTTAGAACTCCCTGCTCAGAGGGCTGAGAGCAGGGATTAGATAGCCAAGTGAACCAGTGCACTTCAATCTGCCCCAGGACCACAGACCTCCCCAGCCTCAGGTGACCATATAGCAAATGTTCACTTCCTCCCCTGATAGGCCTAAAGCTCTATCGGAACAAAGGCATTACGCATAGTGGAGAAACTTCATTAGGACTGTCATTCTTATGTAAATTTCCCCAAATGGTGCCTTTTTTCAACTCATTTGAGTTTCTGGAAATAAAAGTTAATGATGTTATTAAAACAACACAGAAAACTACTCTTTGTAAAAAAATATTTTTAAGCCTTTAAATTATACATGGCAATTTCCGTCACTGTCTTCCCTAGAACACAAGAAAAGGATAATTTCTAATAGGACCCAGGATCAAACTGAAATATGGGGCCCATTTTGATCAAAGGTAGCTGGATTACTACCTGCCTACTACTCCCCCTACTCTCCCACTCTCTCCCCTCCCTCCTGCTCTACTGCCCTGCCTCACTTACTACATACTAGGCCCTTGTGGAGCTTATATTCTAGTGTGGTAGTGGGCAGCCAGAAAATAAGTTAACAGAGATACAAAAAAAGGTACTTTCAGACAGTGATAATAGGTAAAAAGGAAATAAAGCAGGCAGATAGAATATAAAGTGGGGCACCACTAATTTAAATAGGGTCTTGAGTGGCTGCCATAGAATGAGAAGGCACCAGCGCCCATAGGAAAGGCCTTGCAGACAGAGAAGCAGAGAGCAAAGCTCAGTGCAAGGAGCAGACAGAGGCAGGTGTGCTGGAGCAAGGGGCGATGGGGGGAGGGTCCTGGGAACAGGTGAGGGAGGTTTGCAAGGCCAGATCAAGTAGCTCATGTTTGCTATGGTCATGGGATTGGGTTTTCTTTTGAGAACTTTCTTTCAGGAAGCTATTGGAGGATTTTAAGCAGAGTGAGATGGTTTAATTTATGTGCTTCAAATACCATCTAGCTGCTGTAGGGCAAGAGTAGAGGCTGGGAGAAGACCTAGCAGAGCCTTCTGAGCCCAGGTGAAGAAAGATGATGGATTTGCTTGGAGTGGTGTGGCAGAGATGGAGAGAACAGGATGGATAAAGTGCATTTTGAAGGTACAGCTGACAGAACTTGCTGATGCATTGGGTGGTGTGGAGAGAGGAAATATCAAGGATGACTAGAGGTTCTGCCTTGCCTTTTAGTTGCCTTTACAACTAATTCTCACATAAAAGAAGCACATAAGCACGTGGTGAGTAACTCAACTGGGAGATTCTGGCAAGTTATCAAAAAAAAAAAAAAAAAGAAAGAAAGAAAGAAAAAGAAAAGAACCGTCCCATCACATGATCACATGGAGAAAATTAGCCAGACTGTAAACACAAACCTAGTGTTCCACTGACCAGTGATATAGTTTACCTTTCAGGAGATGAAAGTTACCACTTAGGGCCTTGCTACTTAAAGTGGGGTCTGGGCACCAGCAGCACTGGATCACCTGGTTGGAAATACAGAGTCCCCGTCCCCACTCCAGACCCACTGAATCAGAATCTGCTTTGTTCCTGTGCACACCAAGGTTTGAAATGCAGGGGCAAAGAGACATTCTAGCTGATTGGAGACCACATCCTTTGTTTTAAGAAATATACAAAAGCACCATGCTTATTTAGCATTACTGGCTTTCAAAAATAGTGGTTGCTTTCATTGGAACAACAGCAAAAATACCAAAACAAAACCCTAAACCTCCTATAAGCTTGCTTCAAATTGCTTTACTTACCGGATTTCTTTCCCTTTCCAGTGGTCTTACTTTCTCATCATTTCAGTAATTGCACACAAGAGAATGGAAATCTGCACAAATCTGGTTAGCAGGTTTCGGGGTCTTGTGGTCAGAAATACTGCTCTTCAGTAATATTTTAAAGGCAACATTACTTTCTTCAATTATAAATAGAGGTCACAGCAATTTCTGCCCAGACCCCCTAAATGTTTTATGATGTTTTTAATGAAAAAAAGGCAAAGGAGCCAGCACTTCAATATATCACACACACCAGAGCAGCAAAAATTATAATAAAAATCTATGTACTCAACTACATTTTCAGCAAGCAGTGAATCTATGGAGAATGGAACCATTTATACATAGTTCATTTCTTGAGTTCAGGGAAACCTCCCTGTGAAGGACCCTTCCCCACCAAATCTGAGTTTCCTTCCTGGAGAAGTCACCTAAAAATGGAATGCAAAATCCATCTGTTTAAAAACCAAATCAAGATGTTTTCCAGAGCAATGGTGCTGATATCATGGTATTGCTTTGCACAGAGGGGTTATTAATCAAAGTTTGGAGAGAATCAAAATTCAATTCAAGTCAACAAGTATTTATTGAACACCTATAATACTTAGGTTGTTTTTTGAATTATGTGCATATAGAGCTAGTGAAAGTTGCTGATTGAGAAGTTTCCACATTGACAATTTTAAAGACAAAATGAGTGAACTTTCCTTAAAACTTAAAATGTTCACAATGATTGAGATTTAATCTCACACTTGGAGTATGAAATTTATTGTCTTCTTTTCCCCTGTTTTTAAATATCTAAATCTAGCAGTACTGTTCATTTATTATTATTTTTATTGAAACATATTGATTATACATATTTGTGGGGGATAGAGTTACATTTCAATACATGCATGCAATGTGTGATGATCAAATCAGGGTAATTAGCATATTCATCATTACAAATCTTAATCATTTCTTTCTGATGAGGACATTCAATCTCAACCTCCTCTCTTCTAACCATTTGATAACATGCAGTAAGTTATTGTTAATTATAGATGCCTAGCTTGACTGTACATCAACAGAGCTTATTTTTCCTATCTGGCTGTTCTGCATCCATTAATTGACCTCTCGCTGCCTCAGTTTGACCTCCTTTCCTGCCACAGTTCTAGCAGTACTATTTAAATGAGAAGCCTTTCCTCCCCACCTGAACTTCGATTTTTGCCCTTGTTATTCTGTCATATAATCTAGTTCTTTCCTTTAATTGCATTTAATACACGCTGTGATTTTATTCTGTGTGTTTTTATTTGCTTGTGCCCTGTCTTCCCATTAGAACAGTCGTCATGAGAACAGGGGCTGGTCTGATTTGCTCCCCAGTGAATACCAGCTGCCTGGTGGAGTCCCCTCCCAGGCAAACAACATATATTTATTGAATGAATACATAAGAGTGTTAAACTGTTAAACTCTTTTCTCTGCTCCACTGATTTTCCTCCTTCTTATTTTAGATATCCCGATTAAGCCTCATCTTTCTCTGAATTTCTTATTCATCTGCTCATTCACTTAGCAACAGTATGTGTGTCTGGATAGAGCACATTTGTTCAAAAAAAAAAAAAACGAACTTTTTTCATTCACTTAGCAACAGTATGTGTGTCTGGATAGAGCACATTTGTTCAAAAAAAAAAAAAAAATGAACTTTTGTGTCCTCTCACCCTAAGGCTAAGCTGTCCTTACCATTCAATAATCACCGGATATTAGAATTTTTTTCTTGCCTTATTTCATGTCTGATTTTTCTCAGTAGTAAACTAGATGATCTCAATCAAGAATTGCATCAGTTATTAAAAGCTAAGCAATTAAGTTCAAGATGTAAGTCATTAGTAACAAAATTCCCATTAAAATTATTTGCCTTTACTAAATCAACCAAATTAATTACCTATTTCAAAGAAGAAAGAAGAAAAGACCAATCCATTTAAAAAACCATATAAGGAACACAGACAGAGATGAGCCACTGGTATGGTGTCCAGTTTGTCCATGGACTCCAGCACAGCTGCAGCCAGGCTGACAGCAAACATGAGGCAGAGAAACCCGGTGTGCCCCAAATGAGGAACATAAATCAAACAGAAAAAGAAAGTAAATCCCTAAATCTGTCTCCAGGTCAAGCCTCAAAGCTGCATTTCTGTGGATGTTAAACAGGTTCACAGGTAGCAAGACAAAGAAGTGTGGAGAAATATTTACAAAAAAATCTGAAACGATTTTTTTTCCCAGGGGAAAAAAATTTTTAACAGTCAGTTTGAATCCCTGGTATTCACTGGAGAGCAAATCAGACCAGACCCTGTTCTCATGAGGACTGTTCTAATGGGAAGACAGGGCAAAAGCAAATAGAGACACAATAAATTTACAGATCTATTAGGCCAGTAAAGGGTGTGAAGAGGGACTTGCACATACGTTCCACAAAATTCCCAGGCTAGGATCAAACCTCTATTAATTTAAAGGTACTTTTTAATTATAAAAATAAGAAAGATCATCAAAGAAA
>NW_007732224.1:1418-28793 GCF_000696425.1 Galeopterus variegatus | reverse complement strand
AATCAGAGGTCTGGGGCTGGAAGAGACTCTGCAAGGTCATTTGGGCCATCACACTGTCTGTGTGTTCTCGGCTCTCCCAGGTCTCATTTGTAGCAGAGGTTGTAATGGACTCTATTCCTGCATCCATGGCTGAGTACTGGTAACATAGTTTGAAGAATTCACCTTATTAAAGGAGTATATCTGGTTATTCCAAAGTTATCTTTGGTACTGATTGGTTCAGGACTGAGATATTTTTGGCCAATAAGACACGAGAAGATGCTTGCTATTGGCTTTTTAGAAAGTTCTAGAGAAAGCCATAGGAAGCAAGCTTCTCCCATAGCCACATAAAAAAGTATTCTTAAAATGAAATCAACATTATAAATGGTAGGTGAAGGAGATGAAAAAATAAATCTAGATGACGTGGTTGAATAGATTTACAAAAACTAAGCCTATAGTTAGAAGAGGAGTGATTTAAAAGAGCCAGAATACTAGGGGGTGCTGGCTGTTTCTTGCTGCTCTTCATGAAATATTACAAGGAAGAGATGTGCTTAAACCAGAGGAGATGAAAAAATAAATCTAGATGACGTGCTTGAATAGATTTACAAAAACTAAGCCTATAGTTAGAAGAGGAGTGATTTAAAAGAGCCAGAATACTAGGGGATGCTGGCTGTTTCTTGCTGCTCTTCATGAAATATTACAAGGAAGAGATGTGCTTAAACCAGAAATTTCTGGTTTGCAAGTAGAAACTTAAGATAATGAGGGCAGTCCAGCAACTAGGTGCTAGAGTATGTGACTGGAGAAGGGATAGAGCTGCTGCTGTCTTCCCAAAGATCAATGTTTCACGTGGCTTTCATACAGCCACCATTAGTGCAAAAGAGAGATGTGGAGAACCAGCAAACAAAGAAATAAAGTTGAGGAGATATGTCCAGCAAAGAACGCTGGGTATAGTTACTGGCATAAGGAAGTGACTGAACACAAATAGATAAGAAGCCTATAATGATTTCTGAGGAAATCACATTGCCAAGGGCTAGCCTACAAAAGCCTGTGACTATACCAGCCCTAAACAGATTCTCAGTTCCCCAAATTGACACCATCAAAAAGTGAATTGTGAAACACATGTCCCAATGTCTAGCTCAGATAAAGCGATGGAGGATAAAGGGTAAGAAAGGACCTGTCAATGAATGAGGCAGAAGCCACAGAAAACTGTGGGCAAGAGAGTTTTACCCTGACAGAGAAAAAGGTTAAGGAACTCCCCGCTGCCATCACCCTGACTGCTGAATCAGAGTGCACCCCAGTGCCTGTGCAGGAGAATTCAATTACTGCTATGGAATAATTCTTCATCTGAACAGCAGTTTGTAATGGAGTTATACCGTCCTTGCGTTCCTTGAGTTACCCTTGTGTTTGTGTGTGTATATGGTGGCAGTGGAGTAGATCACCTGTCTTTTATTATATAGATGCCCAGACCACAAGGAGTTGATTTCAGTCCTGATGGAAATAAGTTAGCATCACCAGAGATCTTGGATTTGAGGTGGATGCATTAACTGTTTGGGGGATTTTTAGTTTTTCTTGAGAAAAGGGAGAGTGTTCTAGGTGTGGTTAGAGGGGTGGATTGAAGCAAAGTCTCCGATGTCCACCAGAACCCATTCTCCCTCTTCTGTAGCTGCCTGGCCCATGATAGGCTAGTTATATTACATTTTCTAGCCTCATTTGCCATTACTTTTGACTATTTAACTAAGATCTCACTAATAAAACATGAGAAAAGTCATGTGAGAGTACCAAGTAGGGGCCTTCGAGAGAGTGGGCTTGTCTCTCTCATACTTTCCTTTCCCTTGCCATAAGTCTGAGCATGGACACACACACAAAGAAGGCAGCTCTAACGATGTACTCTGCATACAAGCATGTCCCAGGGCAGAGGTTCCCAAACTTCCTCTGTTCATACTCAAATCAAACTTCCTTAGGTGTAAGTAATCTTTCCACAGTACTCCTAGGCCAAAAGAAATATCTATGATTCTACTTAAAATAGTTAGGTTAAAAAAACAAACAAACTGCAATATATGTCCTAATGATCCAGTAGTCACTTAAGAATATAATTCATATTCATATGACTTGAGAAATATTTTAAATTTATTCTTAATCATAATTACTGAGATTTGTACATCTGTTGAGAACTGCTCAACTTGTCAAACACCACTAACCTTATTTCCTTTCAACACTGATTTTTGCACAATACTTGCTTTTTAGAATTACGATTGCTGAAAAATCAGCTTCACAAAGGCATGACATCATTGAAAGGAATGTAGTGTGAGATCTGATGTTGAAACGAATGTTTCTTATTTGTATTTTGGGTTTCTTTGTCACAACAATTAATGTTATTCTAACTACTACATTGACTAAACTCTTGGATGGCTTTCAAAGAAACACAAGAAGATGTCATGCTGCATCAGAATGTGGCATGGGTTTACCGACCCCACTACTGCTTTTCATAGGGCTGAAGGGCTGAACAAAGATGCACAAGGAACAAGAAAGAAGGAGGAATAAAGCAGGAGAACATGGCAGGTACTCTCTAGACTATAATCCTCCCAAGAGCATGATGACCTTCCAATGGCCTGCAGAAACCCCCAGTGCTGTCATCTCAGTCCTATCAAATGATAATTTGGGAATGTTCAAATGCTAGATTTGAGAAATGAGTAGGAACAAATATAAATTATTCTGAATAGCCTATTTATTAATTCAGTAAGCATTTACTAAACACCAACTATGTAACATTTACTGAAAATAAAAATATATATAAAAGACACAAGTATTTTATATTTAAAATACACATAAAATATATTAAATACATATTAAATATATTCTTCGCGAACTATTCTTAGGAAGAGCAAATCCATATCCCACTGACAGATTGGATTCTAATACCCCACTACACCAAAAATCTACTGCCCACTATTTTTAACATCACTTCCTGAGGGGAAAAATAAATACATCAGGGTGCTTAGATATTTTTCTTGCAGATCATATTCGTTGTCCATCTTCACTGGGGTATTCACATATCAATTAACTGAGTTATGTTTTATTATTTCTCAACTATTGAAGTTCAGTCAAAGGAGATATGATTTAGCAAAATCTGAATACCTAGAGATTCTGAAAACTGGAGGGAAGTTGTGACCCCTTTTTCTTCCAGGCTCCCAGCACTTTTTACACACACACGTGAATTCATGCATGCGTACTTCTGCTACAGCACTTTTCAATTTATATAACCATTTTTTTGGTTGGTGTAGTTATTTAAAGTAGGGGTTAGCCAACTTTTTCTGTAAAGGGTCTGATAGTAAATCTTTTAGGGTTTGTAGGCCATAGGGTCTCTGTAGCAACTACTTAATTCTGTCTTTGCCTTGGGAAAGCAGCCATAGACGATATAGAAATAAATGGGTATGGCTTAGCTTCAGTAAAACTTTGGCTGCCAGCTAGATTTGGCAAAAGAGCCCTTGTTCTGTCTTCTGATTATCCACAGCCTGATGTGTTATTTCATTTATCTACTTATCAGATTCTTCTTTTAAAAAAAAATGCAAATGCTTGCTTATTTATTTGGACTCCTGATCCAAATCTTCAAGACAGTAAGCCCCACATTGCTTATGAAGTCTCCTTGAGTCATTATTCTTCAAGGAATTTGCTGGGTCCTCTTTAGCCATTTCTCAAAATTCTGAAAAAAATTTTTTGACAAAATAATAGAATCCATTTTGACTGAAAAATTTTGGAAAAGGCTTTAGTTAACAATGTATAACTCAATCCAATGTGAAGTGGGTGAAGTACACATTCAGGAAATCACATTTGATTGAAAGAAACACACACACACACACACACACACACACACACACACTTGTAATGTTTTATTCTTGTCCTGTGCACTCAGGGTTATGCATAACAATTTCTGTGATGAACAGATTTCAAAACTGCATGGCTTAAAGCTGCAAGGGTCCCTCAATTCCCTTTTGGCTCTATACTAATCAAACCATCACTTCTCCTTTCCTCCAGCCCTTGTTCCGCCTTCTGATTGTCCACAGCCTCACGTGTTATCTCATTTCATTCATCTACTTATCAGATTCTTCTTTTTAAAAAATGCAAATAGCTTGCTTTTTTTCAATGATGAAACACAAGCACCAACTATAAGCATCTATAGCTCCATTAGAAAGTTCATCTGAATGTTTATTGTAGCCATTTGCTATACTGGAGTGAATGACCAAGTTTTCAAATATGAAGGTAACTTCCTTACTATTGTCAGGAGAGAACTGTCTTTGTGGTCACTTCCTCACCAGTGGCCTTGGGCTGGGTTGAGTTACACCCATTCATCTGGCACACCTCCTGTCCTGTCCTGTCCTGCAGCCTGCTCTTCTCAGACAAATGGGGGTCAGGGCACACAATTCAACTAAGACAGGTAATAGCAGACAAGTTTATTGAGCATTGTCTATTTGCAAGACAATCCTAAGATTTCTTACAAAGATTGTTCAATCCTTACAATATACCCATGGAGAGTGTACACTATTATTATGTTCATTTTATTTATTTATTTATTTATTTATTTATTTATTTTCTGACCGGTAAGGGGATCGCAACCCTCGGCATGGTGTGGTCTGCACCACGCTCAGCCAGTGAGTGCACCGGCCATCCCTATGTAGGATCGGAACCTGTGGCTTTGGTGCTACCAGCACCACACTCTCCCGAGTGAGCCATGGGGCCAGCCCTATTATATACATTTTATAGCTGAGGAAACTGTTGCACAAAAAGTTAGGTAATTTGCCAAGGTCAAATGGAAGAGCAGGGATTTGAACCCACAAAATCTGATTTCAAAGTATATTCTATTTACTAATAACCCCCACCCCTGACAGCTCACTGTCAGTAGAGGACCATAGAGCAGGACCAAGCCTCTTGTCCAAACAAGTTCAAAACTAAGGTATTGCTAGCAATGTGGTAAGGGAGCTAGCTGTCAAACTGAAACCTAACTGTAACAATACTGCATTCCAGAACTACCCACATTGCTGGCTATCTTGCTTAGTAATGAAAAAGATAATAAAGATTTACTGTTTCTAGGCTTAAATAATCCAGGATATTGGTAAAAATTTTGATAGAAGCTTGAAAAAATTGCATTGTATTTTTTTCAGCCTACACAGAGAATGACATTATTCAAAGCTCTCTGTACTTTGGATATTTTATTTACTGAGCTTTTTATTTTTTTTTATGGCCAAAGTGGGTATTTGGTTATAGCTGCTTTAAAATTTTTCTGAGATAAAGATTAAAGTTGTGCCTTAAAACAGGGAATACTGGGACCTCTATTTCCCATTTGTCTGTATTATAAGGGAACCAAAATGTCTTTCTGGGGAAGATCTTGGAGTGCCTGGTACTACTCCTATGGCTCATTACTAAGCAAAACCAGATATCCTTTTACTGAGACAAATCTCGTTGTTAAACACTCCAACTGCCACAAGACAGTATTAATTCCACCTGCAGCTCGGCTGAAAAAAGCACATGCCTTTGCACTTCCCGACACAACAGAGCAGCTGTCCCTCACGTACTTCTTGAGGAATATAACCCTACACTCCTTACTGATCCAGCAATATCTTTCAAAAACTCGGCTGAGAGAAGATGTACTTGTGGATAATTCACCCCCAAACTACATCTATTCCTCAGACACAGAGGTCCTCCTATTTGGGCATCCAAAAAGTATGCAGAATGTGTGCATACCCACCCTCTGTAAAACTTCAGGGACCTCACAGACACGAGGTAAGAAAATGATACTCCATATTCAATCCTAGGATTGATGGCAGACCATGAGAAAGTGATACATTTGGACCATGTCAGGTTGAATCTGATGAAAACACTCCCTTTTTTCACAGAATTGATTTTCAATTAATTTTGCCCTGCCAAATGCACTGGTCCACATTGATGGACTGTACAGGAAGGAGCTGCTGAAAGTTGTTAACTGTGTGTATGAAGGGAATGTTGTTCATGACATTATATACTGTCCTCTCCAGAAAATCTTATTGGAGAAATTTCTCTTTGGTCTCAATATCAGGCAGGATGGGGCCTCTCCAAGCAATTCATAAGTGGATTCATTCCACTTATGAACACTATGAATCATGTTTGCCTCCCATCTTGGACTGCTGAAAAGCTCAGTGTCAAATGCGTGGCCCTTCTCTACAAAAGAGGTAAGACTTCAGGAATGTGCTGGTCCTACTCCTGATCCTATCTTACCCTTCAATCATGGTTTTCTCTTTCCTTCATCTGCTCATTGATTTTATTTTCTCTTGCTATACTGAACAGATTTTTGTAACACATTTTAGTAAGACTTTTTGAACAAAGAAGGGTAGAAATAAGGAATTAATTTCTTTGGCATTTTTTTCCCCAGTCACTGGTTCCACTAATGGTCCAGATGGTGGAACCCTGAAAGCCACCCTTGAGTCTTCCTTCCCCCTTATGCCCACAGTTGATTCTGCTTCAAATCCAGCTACTTATGTCTTTGCCACCACTACTCTAAGTCCAGGCCACCAACATCTTTTTTCTGGGCACCACAGTAACTTACCTAGTCTTATTTCCTTATGTCCAATCCACCCCCTATCCAACCTATTCTCTGAGCTTCAGCTATGCTTGAAACCTACCTTGGCTTTCCTTTGGCCTTATGATATTGTCCAAACTCTGGCAGATCCTGCAAGTCCCTGGAAAATCTGGAATGAGCATTCTTTAATACAGTCCCTGGAACATCTCTTTACTATCTCCCTATTTTGGACATTTGTACGTGCTATTCCTTGTGCCTGGAACACTCTTATTCCACACTCCTGACTAACTTTTACTCAGTTCTCAGTTCTCAATTTAAATATTCCTTTTTTCATGAGGCTTTATTGGCCTCCTAGATTTGATTACAAATTTCTGTTGCATGCCTTCTGGAGAAGGTATTACTTGGGAAATTCAGATTTTTACAGTGGATTGCAATTACTTATTGGACAGCCTGTTTTCCCTGCTACACTATAGGACAAGGACCAATTCTTTCCTGTTCACTGTTCTATCCCCTGTGCTAAGCACAGTGCCTGGCACATTATAGGCACTCAGTAAATACTGGTTGGTTGATTGACTGAACGATAAAAATCACCATTAAAGCATCAAGAAAGAAAGGCCACTATAAAATTTCTAGCTTAAGTATCTTTGGTGGACCCAAAATTTAATGAAACAATTTATAAAGTTGCTATTACTTAATTTTATATATATAAAAAATTCATTACGCTTGCTTATTCCTTTTCAATTTTCTAATATTTTCACTTTAAAATAAGGAAGAGAAAAATTCACACAGGTATATCATTCCTAGTCTGGTTCTTATTCAGTTGCTATAAATCACCCAGGGTAATGCAGCAATAAAAGATGAAGTTAATCTTCAGAGATCTTTCCTCTTACAAAGCAATCTGAGTTATTTAGATTTAGAAGAAAGCTTTGGTCATCTGTGTGAGAGACAACAGAGGAGAGAAATAACTACCAAGTACGTCAAAGATATTTATTTGCCAGAGTCAATGGTAGCTCACAATCCCTTGCACAGCCAACACAACACAACCCAGCTATGACATCAAGCATTTCCACCTTTTCTCTAAATAAGTTGTTGTTACCTTTTCTGCATATACCACAAGGAAAGACAGTATCACAGACCTCTATTCTGGGACTGAAAGTATATAAGTAGACCTAGGATGGACCTGACTTCACTTCCTTTATTTCCTGCCTTCTCAACTCTTACTGGCTCATAAACTCTAATGAGACGTTCCTATTTGATAAATAAGAAGATCACTTAGGACATAACCTCAATAAAATTCAGGAAAAATGGGCCTGATTACTTTTACTCAAGGTTGCTTATAGAGCATTTCCAAACTAGTTAAAATGCTCTGGTACTTGCAAATGGAGAAGGACTGCTTCAGAACTCAATTTCTCAGACTTCGCTGCACTCCCATACCTATTCCTGGGTTCTGTGAGATACCCTATGCTCTTCTATAGGTACTTCTGGTACTTGCAACCAAGAGAATCTGAATTGGTGGAGCAGAAGTTTAGTCAATGAGCTATCAAACACATGGATGGTCTGAAATACAGGCTGGTATGGCAAAAGTAAAGAGAATCACATCCTGAAATCATCTCTGTGGGAGAGAATCCTCAGGGCTATCCTTAAAGAAAAATAAAGACTATTTTTAAAAATGTAAAACTAAAGAATACTAAGCATAATTAGAAATGCTGACTTCTGCAAATAGGTTCATCTCAATTAAGCAGCCGTCTTTTACACATACACATGCATGCACACTCACCCAGTTGCTACCTGCTCCTTTCTAACTACTGAATTTTATAGACTTTAAAATGTCATTAACAGTAAAGAACACTGTTTTTTTTAAAATTTTATTTTGTCGATATACAATGTGGTTGATTATTGTGGCCCATTACCGAAACCTCCCTCCCACACAGTTTTTACATACTACCAAGAAACAGAAAATACTGCCAATTAAATGGTGATGCAATACTTCCTTAACATTTATTTTTAATGTTATACTTCTTGAAATGGCTCTTTTTGATTTAGGTAGACATAAATTTTTTAGCGTTTATCATACTTACGCATTAAGAGAGAAACGTAGGCTCACTAAATATAGCAAGGTATGTCAAAAATTCATGGAAAGATTCATATTATCCTTTAATTCTGTTTTTCCATAAACTTTATAGACCCTTGTATTGGTTGAGTCACTCCTAAAACTTCTTTATTTTCAGAGTCCAACACTTTCAAACCACTTTGTAACTCAGTCTTTCATAACTATTTTTTTTTATATACAAGATCATCGTCTATGACATCTCAAAAGGGTCCTCCACTATTGTCTCTAAGCTGCCAAACACCATTGCAAGTTTTCATGCTAGAGCTTTCTTGATCGTACCAGAAGATGCAAACAGGAGGTATTCAGACAGCAACCTAATCTTCCTTTCTCAAGTGGTCCTTATGTTGTTGCCTAGTCATGCAACTACAAATAAACAACCATGTTCATGCATGCAAAGAATGACAATTATGTCATGGCTGCTGCCACCAACATTTGCAAGATGTTGTAAACTGTAAGCTGGATCCTGATTTTAGAGATACGAAAATGATGAAAGGGGGTGAGGGGGAAGTTTATCTTAGAACTAGTAAAATACAATGTTAGAGACTCACCCCAGACTACAAAGTAAAATCCCCACAAGATGGGATCACTTTTACTCCTGCTGAAAGAAATACTTTAAGTCAAAGATACTTTTAGAGCATTTTCAAACTAGTTAAAACTTTCAGTTACTTGCAAGTGGAGTAGTTCAGCAGTAGAATAACCAACCTGAAGCCTCAACTATTCCAACTGTCTGGCTTGGGCGCAAGGTTCTTTTTCAGGAAAAAGAACTTAGTGCAAACACTGCTGATCCAGAGGAGGCAGAAGTATCATGGTAATACTTTCCACTTCTCCCAGCTACACAGGCATGGTGGGTGAAATAGAAAAGACTTTAAACACAAATGTCTTAAACACTCATTGCCTAACCCTGCCCCACCCCTTCTTACAAATAATGAAGATGCCAGCTGCATTTTTTTGAAACGCCCAGAAAACAAACTAGTTAAGTAGGTGTGTGGGTTGACAAAATACTTTTTATAAATCATCTTTGAATCTCTCAAACCATTTGAGCTAAGTCACAAGCTCCTTCAAAAATAAAATCTAGGAATGGTATCGATCGTTTCCAGAGGAACAGGATGGGGCTTATTCCTGGGAGGTTCCTTACACACACTCTCTCGGCCTCTGCCTTCTGAGAGAGAAAGTATTGCCATATGAACCAACCTTAACTGTTCTCCACTCAGGGTCCTTTTTCCTGACTTGGCCACCACTACCTGTTGCTGGGGCCCTTTCTGGAACTGCTTTCCACCTAACACTCTTTAATTCAAGGTCTTTTGCCAAATCGGTTGGCTACATTCAGCTGGATGGTAGGACTGTCTATGAAACTCTAGGGCACTGACCAGCTGAGAATCTGAGGATCTGGAATAGCATTCAGTAGAGACTATTAGAACTGACAGAAGCTAAGGTGTTAGAGAATTGTCAGCTCAATTATTAGCAGGATGTTGTACAAAAATAAATAAATAAATAAAAAGATTACAAGTTATTCTCTTCCTACAAAATAAAGCAATGATCTTTCTTTTAGGTCTTATATTTGGAAGATGACTTTATTTCCCAAATAAGAAAACAAACCAAAAATATTTCCAAGGTACATTTATTGTTAAACTTTTTGGCTTTAGGACTGTCAAAATAAACTGGCTATAAAGGAAATCAGACTTAAAGAAAATTTACAGTGACACTGAAATATATCATACCCAGCGGTAATTTAATTTCCTTATCAGTTTCTCCCAAGAGAAACTGGGAACAGAATGTGTCCAAATCCAAGAATTCCTGAAGAGAATGCAGAAAAGAAACTAATTTCTAATTGAAACAATTGGTACCAGATTCCATCAGTCCAAATAATACAGATGCAAAGGGGCAAAAGCAAGGAAATAATCAGTGAGAAATGGGAACAAGATGAAAAAAAATCAGAACAAAAATAAACCAAATGACAGATCACTTAATAATGTGATTCATTTCCAAATAAATGGCAAATCAAGGCAAAACCACATGAAAACAAATTGATTCTCAGTGATGCTGAATGTCAACAATACTACAAAAACAGATATTCACTAGACAAAAATTAAAATACCCTAAAATTCAGAAAAAAACATTAAGGATGTTTCTAAGAAAGAACACGGAAGACTTCACAGTCTATATAATTTTTATACCATTAGGCTGACATGACTTTGCCCCCAAAATAGAATACTGAAAAGATTCCTTATACTCAAGGGTTAGAAAAACCATTAGATTAGTCTATATAATTTTTATACCATTAGGCTGACATGACTCTGCCCCCAAAATAGAATACTGAAAAGATTCCTTATACTCAAGGGTTAGAAAAACCATTAGATTTTATAAGGAAGAATTATTATTTAATATCCTATCATACAGTTAGGAAACCAAAACTAGTATAAAATATAAGGAAATGCCTCTTTGTAATTTTTATATCAAATTTGAAATAAAGATTCAAGTAAGATTTTGAGAAATCTGTTTAAGCTGTAGCATAATAGTTCAAGTGGATTAAGTTTAAAAATATCAAAGTTACTTGAAATGTTAGGAAATTATATCGTTAAAGTGCTGCTAAGCCAATGTGCTTCCATGTCAGTGCTTCTCAAACTTTGTAGTCTGTTCACATCACCTGGGGATCATGTAAGTGCAGAGTCTGATTCAGCAGGTGGAAACCAAGACCTGAGAATCTGCATTTGTAACAAGCTTCCAGAAGATGATGCATCTGCCATTCTGTGGACCATGATTCAAGTAGCAGAGCTCACCATGTTGCCTCTGTTTTTGGTGGTGTCTTTCACCAGTGTATGTGGAACAAAAGGATAGTCAACTTCCAGCTCAGGACCACGTCAGTAACTTGAACCTGGTCTCAATTAAGGATCTTGGTTTAAGATATCCAGTGTCCAAATAACTGTGAACTTCTATGAGAGCCTGTTCTCTCTTTTATTTAAAATCATTATCATAATCAAAACATTGAACAGCTGCCTATTATCTGTGGGGTGGCAGGCTAGATTATAAAGGGAAATACAGACTCCTGCTGCCTAAGGGTTTATAATCTAACACAAAAACATTGGTGTTGGTGTGTATGTGACATTCCAAAGCAGGATAGCAATACAAAGCTGATGTATGTCTTCAAATCACATCCAAATCAAAGGTTTAATTTGTTTCAGGAGTAAAAGGGAAGAAATATGAATATAAAATTTGTTGGAAGTTGAGATAATTTAGCTTAGAAAACTTATATTGCAATATATATTATGGAGCTGTCAGTTTTCTTTTGGACGATCCCTTGTGAAAGGGCATGGCATTTCAGAACTGATTTATAGTCAGTTTGCTAGGCTGCTAGAGAGAGAGCACGTTCAAGTGCATAACCACCAAACGGGCTACAGGTGCCAACAGCATTCTTGGTTAAAGCAGATACATACTCACTTAGAGTGGTCAAATGGTAGAGACCTAAGAATAGCTGCTGGTAATTAACCCCTGAAATTAAATATTGTTTTGACTCTCAAATACAATCGAAGCACTTCCTAACATTATGCCACTAAAGTTTCCTCCAAAAGCTTTATGAAAATATATCTCCTAGAAAATGAAACCAAAACAGTATTAGGATTGATTACTTGCATCTGAAAAAACAAGATGAATTTGATATGAATTCATGCCACTAAAGTTTCCTCCAAAAGCTTTATGAAAATATATCTCCTAGAAAATGAAATCAAAACAGTATTAGGATTGATTACTTGCATCTGAAAAAACAAGATGAATTTGATATGAATTCTGGACTTCCTTGCTGCCATGGCTGTACAAGTATTTAACTGGTAAGAAAATAATCCTGCCAAACCTTAGAATGACTCAAGAGTCTGGAAAGGGAGCCACAATGTTAGAAATATCTCCCCATTCCCACTGCTCTCCTTTCTGTCAAACTCATAAAAATGTACATGATCTGTACACATTTGTAAAAGTACACGCTATGTTAAAGTAAATATGTATTTGGAGCTTTACATGTCTTTCACTTAATGCAACTCATTGTTTCCATGAGAAACGAGGATGAGATATTTTGACACCTGGGGCAATGCTAAGATTACTTGATTTGAGAGGGGTAATTAAGAATAGATTCTTACTACTAATGTTTGATCAGCTTAAACTAAGTTACAATACTCAAAATACTCCTTCCCAAGATTTTGAAATTTAATATCTTTTAAAATGGAAAAGCCAAAAATTATTTCTCTCCTAGGATGAGACATAATTATAGCCTTCTAAGGCTGGCTGTAGCTACAAGACTAAATGAAGCAAATTTATTGGATTACGGTTCCTCTTTACTATGCCAATTGATGCTTCAGTCTCTTGCTGGGTGAAGTCTTAATATTTAAAAGAAAAGTTTCTCTAAAATGAGACAATTAGTACTTTTAAAACAGGTCTAAATAGTAGCTGTAATGCAGAGAAAAAAGCACTGAATTAAAATATCTGAATTTGAGTCCTGGTCTCCTCTACTTACTAGCTCAGTGATTTTGGTCATCTCATTGGTTGAGTTTCCTCATTTGTAAAGTTCCTCAGAGACATGAAGCGAGAATTAAATGAGATAACACACATGAATGCCCTTAGATAAATATAGAATGTTATAAATATGTGAGTTTTATATTATTTTGGGTAACAACAAGAGCAGCCACCATAAAGTAAGACATGTTGACATATATTTAGCTTAGTCATGGTAAACTATCAAATTATGAGCATAGCAATCCCCATGTCCCATTAGGGGTTTGTTTGAGGGACAGCTCCTACTATGAATTTCTCAAGCAGTTAGGTGACAGAAACAACACTGGATAGTTTAAATGGACAGGATTTAATGTCAGAATTGTTAACCAGATCCTGGAGAACTGAAAAGGCAAAAAAAGAACACTAGTACCATTAGGTAATAATTCAAGGAAGTAGCTCTCGCTCATAGGCTGGGGAAACAAAGGGAAGAAGTTGGAATTCTTACAACTTAGAAACTTGCAGGAGGAAACCTGTGGGGCTTTTAAGCTTAAAATTAGCTTAATTGTAAAAAAATATATATATATTTAATTCTTAATTTTAATTTTAAAGCTTGGTACAATTTCAACATAGTAAAAAGTACAGAGAAGAAAAAATAGCTCCAGAATTGCCAAAAGTAATGTTACAGAAATCCCTATACAACAACACTGCAGCAGAGATTGTTACTGTGTCTATCAAAATCCATTCTCCTTTTCTTTCTGGGCACTGAGTTAGACTACATTTCCCATGTTCCCTTGCAATTAGCTGTGACCACATGACTGAGTCTCAACCAATGGGATTTCGAGTGGGAATGATGTGTGGCACTTCCTGTTCTGGCACATAAACCTCCCACTATCATTTCTTCAACTCTTTTTGCCTACTCTGGGTGGGTGCAGATGACATCAGGGTTCTAGGGGACAGAAGAGACCAATTCAGAAGAAGCCTAGACAGCTGAATCATCCCATGAAAGATAATTACCTTGTGACCTTAACCCAATCCTGCCTGGGATCTTCTATATGTGAGAAATAAACTATTATGACTGAGCCACTTCATATTTGAGAGTATTTGTTTCCTTAACTAATTTATGTATGAATTTTAGTAATTATATTAATAACAATAATAAAATAATAGTAATAGCAATTAATATTTGTTAAGCTCATACTAAAACATTAGGAACTCTTCTAAGCATATTACATGCCTTTATGAAAAACCTTGCAAGACCCTCTCTACACTTTGCACATGACACAAGTCTAGTTAGAAGTTACACAGTTTAAATTAGACTAGGGGAAGAAAACCAGAAAACAAAGGGCATGATTTATCTGTAAATAAGATCACTGATACAAGAACAGCTGATAGCTTGATGAGAGGCAGAAGAATACAAAAGCCATATATGAAGAAAAAATGCAATCTGGGGCCATTTGGTGTGGGGCCATAGCTCTACCAACCCCAACGGCCTTTGCTGCTTTTAATAGTCGATGTTTATAATGATGACTAAGTTATCAAAAAGTTAAATCATGTTCCCTAAGCTCTGTTTAAGAAATCAGGGAAATGTTACAATATGCCTGTGAATATTTTCCAACTGACACAGTCAACAGTACAAAAAAAAAATCCTACTGCTTAAGGGATGTGCTTTAGTTAGCTGGAAAATTTACTTACATTGAACAGCAAATTTCTAAATGGTGGTACATTACTGTGCATTATCTAAGAAACCACTCTTTGAAACATCACAACTATAAATTCTGTAGGAAACCCAGAGGGGGTTTAAACTTGATACAATGCCCAGTATGAGGAATGGTCTTCATTTTTTAATGCACTCCCATTTTGTGGGAAACAAACAACCTCTTCAGATGATGTGAATCACAGGAGCCCATTCTCACAAGTTGTTTCCTAGGCTCACATTCCATATTTGTTATCTTTCCACTGCTGTCATTCTGGGGCATCTACTGTGAACTGTGTAACTGATACGTGCTGCTTTCCTGCTGGGATTAATAATAGTCATACTATCAAATAGTACTGTGCAATCGACCTGGGGGTTGCATTTAGATTACATTTGATTTCTATACTTGGCAAATGCATGCTTTAATTTTCCTCTTATGTTAAAATTGATAATGCATAGAAAAGAAGATACCTGTTCATGATACTGACTTCATGAAGTGGGTATGATTTGCTTTATAATAGCAGTGCTCATAGCACAACATGAGCATTTATGCTTTAGACCAGCCAGCCGATGGAGAAAAGAGACGGAAAAGTAAAAACACTGGGAATGGAAAACAATCCCAACCGCAGGGCAGATAAAAGAGGCTGCTTCCTTCTACATACCAGGAAAGTGTAAGGACAGTGCAAATTTGGTAATCATATTCTTCCAATCCCTTCCTCCGAATGCACTGAGGCCTATAAACAGCCAAATCCATTATTCACAAGATAAAGGCCAAGGAAAGAACTAAGACTATTATATTAGAAGCAGTACAGTCTTACTTGGCAAAACATATGACTGATGCCCTTTATGGCATCACAAATCTTTTTCTTTTTTTTTTTTTTGCACATGTATACACTGAACAGCTGTCACTTCTTCTTATACCTGTTATGAATTTTTTAAAAGTGCTATCAAAGCACTTGTTTTACTATCTTCTCTCTTTTTTTCCTCCTTTTACGGTAGGTCTCAGAGAACCCTGGATGCACATCTAAAGCTCATTAGGTAGGGGAGGAATAAAGTCCAGCTGCATGCAGCTTCTCTGTGGGGATTCAGGATATTTGTACGTGGTGTAAACTGTGGGGAGCCAAAATAAAAATTCTCTAACACTGAAAATAATATAATTATGAAAATATTTTACCTTTAGAGTAAAAATGTTTGAATTAGAGCAATTTTTCTTCATCATTAAGACTTTCAAACTATTTTGTACTTTTTTTTTATCAAACTACGCATACTGAAAGAAAACTACATAAACTGTAAGTGTACAGCTCAATGAATTTTTCAAACACTTGTGTAACCACCATTCAGATCAAGAAATAGAACATGACCAACAAATAGAAACTCCCCTTGCAGTCATTACCTTCACTCCCCCAGTATAACCACTCCCCCTACTTCTAATGCTGGAGACTAATTTTGCATAAGGACATACACACACTGCATAGAAACTCCCCTTGCAGTCATTACCTTCACTCCCCCAGGATAACCACTCCCCCTACTTCTAATGCTGGAGACTAATTTTGCATAAGGACATACACACACTGGCATCAAGCACTATGTATTATCATATGTCATATTCATCCATGTTGTTGTATGCAGTTGTACTTTGTTTATTCTCATTGATATATGATATTCCATTGCTGTGGCTGTACCCAGATTTATTTATTGATTCCAATATGGGCCTTTGGGTACTTTCCAGTTTGGGGTTTGTAGTGGATTGAATTATGTTCCACCAAAACTCACTGAAACTTGAATTGTGTCCCCCAAGTTTTATGTATTAGAAACTTAGCCCCCACTGTGACTGTTAAGAGGGTGGGAAACCCCATTATGATAATTGAAAGGTGGAGCCTTGCAGAGGTGATTGGATCGTAGGACCGTGCAGTAGTGAATAGATTAAAAATGGTGGTCAGGGGTGTGGTTCTGAGGGCTTTAAAAGAAGAGGAGAGTCTGTCTTGTTCTCTCTGCTTTCTCTGCTTCCACCATCTTGCAATGTGAGACCCCTGGGTCACTGTCGTCATCACCAGATGGACTTTGGACTTCTCAGCCTCAGAAACTGTAAGCAGTAAATTTCATTTCTTTATAAAATATCCAGTTCCATGTATTTTGTTTTAAGTAACACAAAATGGACTAACAAAGGGTTATTAGGAGTAGTGCTACTTTGAGCTTTTTGTACATGTTTTTGGGCAAACATGTTTACCTTTAGTGGATACTGATAGTTTTCCAAAGTGGTTTTACCAATTTACACTCCCGCCAGCAACGTATGGGAGTTCTTATTGATCCACATCCTCGCCCAAACTTGGCATCATCTCTCCTTCATTTTAGCCATTCAGGTAGGTGGGTGGTATAATCACACTGTGGTTTTAATTTGCATTTCCCTGCTGACTAGTGAGATTAAAAAGAGTGAGTCTTTTTGGCATGTTTTCAAATAAATGTGTATTTTACAGAATCCCAAGACAAAATGTTCTCAAAGATGACCTGGTCCAAGGATAGCAAATGTACCACATATCTGCCCCCAATAAACCCTGACACTACCCCAGCCCATACATGTGGAATATACTGATAATTGAGTCCCTAACCTGGATGCAGCTTCAGAATTCTTCCCAACACAAGTGATTACATACTCATTTCTGAGCAATAAGAATAAACCCACCAGAAGAAACTTATAGATGAGATGAAGCTTATCAAAAGCAGAGAGACAGGAAGAGTGGAGGCTAAGGTAGACTGCCCTAAGTTCAAATTTCAGACCTGCCATTCACCAGGGAGGAAAAGAAGATACCCATTCATGATACTGACTTTATAAAATGAATATGATTTGTTTTATAATAGCACTGTCTGTAGAGGAGCAATGTTCAGTTATTTGAGCTGAGTGACACTGGGCAAGTTACTTCATCTCTAGAAAGTATTATTGAAAGGCTTAGCTGAGAAAAGATCTGTATTGTTTTCTGTTCTTTTCCTTGCTCAAGGATGGCTTTCTGTATCCTAGGAACAAATCTTTCATGATTTCCACTAATCCATCTTTTCTCGAATTAGAATGTTCTTTAAAATTCTGTTGAAGATGGCAGGAGATTAGGCAAAGATGATGAGTCATCAAGAGGATAAGATCTTTCCTGATTTTTGTCTAAAGCAAGACACAAACATTTGGGTCATATAAGTCATGTTTGACCACGAAAAGTGGGGGGTGGGGGGCAGTGTTCAATGATGGAATTAGGAAAAGGAGTCAGGTCATTTCTCCTGTCACTTACAATGGTTCATATCACCTTTGAAATATTTTGGGAAGTACTCATTTACTCACGAAGTCCTTAACAAAACTCCTCAAACTGTTCCATGACCAACAATGAGGTTCACCATTGGTCAATGTTGTAAAGTTGCTCCTGCCCAGAGAAACAAATACAGAAAGAGGGAAAATAATCAGATGCTCTGGAAGCTCCTTTTAGCTACCTCTGCATGATTCCAGGAAGCCTCATCCTGCCCCACTCCAACAGATTCTACCTCTGTGCTGTCCACCCATCCTAGATGAGCCCCTTTCTTCTCTATTCATGAAACCATTCTTTATACTAGTACAAGATCATAATATCTGTACTGAAATTTTGAAATTGAAAAAGCTCTGAACATGCAAATTTCTTTTTCATAACTTATTGAGAGGCTAAACTTTATGTGATCTGAGAGCATTTTGTGGCAAAACCTTTCCTGGACTAATGTGAGAGTATTTATCATCTTTACTTAGACAATTTTGTGGGGACATTTATGCATTTTGCTGTAGAAGTGCTGGTCCAGAATGGGTTGGGAGTAGACCTAATTTAAGGCATCTGTACACATTAACTTTCCAAAATCTTTTGTTGGGCATGTTTATTATTTTTCTCTTTCTCATGTGTATGTTCTGCTCTTGTTACCAGTTCCCAGGAAGTTTGTGGAATTCTCACAGGGTCAGGTATAGTACAGGTCATCAAGAATCTTTCTTGAGACTAGAAGCTCCATGAGGGAAAGCCTCCAGTCACACAAAACACCCATAACCTTCTGGTTAACCTTGAGCTCCACTGACCCTTATGATAGACCCAAGAACTGCCAGTAATAAGAAACTCCCTAGATAACATTATGGAATTCTAGAGATGACATTCCACCAAATAAATCCAATTATCATCTCCAACCACCGCTTAAATCTATCCTGCACAAGGCATGTTAACTGTATTTTGGCTTTTCTAATCCAATTGCATGATCTGTGCTCCGACTCTGAGTGTGGTGCTAAGAGCCAACGGGAGTCTGTGATTGATGAGGGGAACTGAATCTCCACCTGAGCTTAACGATCCAAGTTCTTCCACAAGGCATGTTAACTGTATTTTGGCTTTTCTAATCCAATTGCATGATCTGTGCTCCGACTCTGAGTGTGGTGCTAAGAGCCAACAGGAGTCTGTGATTGATGAGGGGAACTGAATCTCCACCTGAGCTTAACGATCCAAGTTCTTCCACTTCCTATTTCCGCACCTCACCCAGCATTTGAGAGATGGCCTAACTCATGGTATATAATGACCCATGTGTCCCCTCAACACTTCCTGAGTGATTATGGGAATCTCCTAGTTTGAATGGAACAGTAATCATAAGCTGAAAATCTCTATGGATCCCCTCAGGTTCATTCCAAAAATTTAACTCTGCTCCAAACTCACCTGGTATTGCAATTGGATTGGAAAGACAATAATAAATATCAGAGTCACCTTTCATTGTCAGATCACACATACTATATTTAGTATTACCCCTTCTGTATAGTAGAGATATCTAAAATAAAACTGGTTCATTATGCTACAGGCAGATACATGTATCAGAATAAGATGCCTGATTATACTTCAGGTTTTATTATTCTGAGTTTAAAGTCTTCTCTGCTTTTCCTAAGCCATTTGTTTTCAAATACTTTTTTTGTTTAAAGTACATCCCAGCCTTTAGTTAAATCCTATACCTAGAAGGCTCTTCTCCCTGATTTTTGTAAGGCCGGCCCCTTGCTATTTAGATCACAGTTTAAAAGGCAAGTAGATTTGTTCCTATGTTGTCACATTGAAATTCTCTGTATATTATCATTATTATTTCCTTAACTTGCTATTTATTAATTATTGTTAGTTTATCTCCCCCACCCCATCCCCAGAACGTAAATGTAAAAACAGAAATGTTGTCTGCTTTGTCACTAGATTCAAAGTAACAATCACTTTGTCACTTTGGAGTATGTAACAATCATTGGAGGGATCGATAAATGAATGAGCTCCTTCTGGCAGCTCTTGTCCTCTAGAAGTATGGCCCGATGTGGTGAAAAAGGCAACACAGACATTGCATTTGTTTAGTAGGAAAAAGGCCCAGTGAAACCAGGAAATAATATTTTAAACAAACACCGAAGGCCAAGGAGCCAAAGTTGTCCATAAGAAACACCATTTATAAACAGCTACCAACGTCTTCCCACAACTTGACTTTCCTGCATATCCAAGTTAGAGGACTGCACTCACAAGCGTGGAAAGTCAGTGCAGGGTGGAGGTAAGCCCACCCCTCCAGAAGTACTTCTGAGATGCACTGTGTTCAGATCTGTGCATGATTACCGAGCACTGGAGAACCGAAACAAAGACAGCAAAGGCCAAAATGGGGGACTCCAATGACCTTCCATGGCTAGACTGACATCAATACTTCCATAAAACCTTTACATAAATATTTAGGCATCCTGTACTACATAATAAAAGCTTTTTTTTTCCTTTTTTTTAAATCCCAAAAACACGAGAAAGTTAGAGGAAAATTGACAGTAATGGAAAAATGTTAACAATATAATAATATCTAAGAAGATATAATTTGATTCAATGATACATATGCATCTTAATCTTGGTATTTTTCAGATGAACTTTTTCCCCCAGTAAGTTTTTCCTTTCTAAGATGATATAAATGAAATGCTTCACTCTGAACATTCATATTCTGGTACATTTATATTTTTCCTTTGAAAGATTGTCCTGGCAATCTAATCCTCCCCTTTACCCAATGTTGCATAAAAAAATCTATGGATGTCCATGTTAGGTCCATGTCTCCCCTGAAACAAGAATGGACAGGCAACAATGGATTTTGCTCAGGAAGGCAGAAAAGGTAGGAAGAGCAGGGGTACTTTTTCTTAGGGATGCTTGACAAATGAATTGCTTTCTTTAAAGCCAAGAGGATGGGGGGCCTGTTCTGTTACCGTCTTTCCTTTGATGCTCACCACCTCCAGTCCTGACCACTTGAACACTTCTCCCTCACGGAGCCACTCCTGTGTGCATTCTCTGCAAGAGGCACAGAGCCAAGTGCAGCAGTGAACCCAAGCCCCTGCTTTCATGGGGCTGACATTCTAGCCACTCAAAATAGGGATGCCACAGGGTTGTAGTAACTTAGACATCCTAGAGAAAAACATTTGCAAAAATTTCTTTAACAATAAGCTTAATAACATGAAAAGCATTTATAATTTAATATGGATGCAGAGGTAGGGAGTTAGTGTTGAGGAAGCAGAAATATATTAGCTGGGAAAAATTAGGTTTACTCAGGACTGACAATAATAATAAAAACATGCTAAATGTACAGGTCAGGGGTCAGCAAACTTTATCTGTAAAAGATAAGATAGTAAATATTTTAGGCTTTGTGGGTCAGACAGTCTCGTTGCAACTACTGGACTTTTTCATTGGGATGCAAAATCAGCCACCCACAATGTGCAAATAAACGATCATACCTGTATTCCAATAAAACTTTATTCACAAAAATAGGTGGCCGGCTAGATTTGGCCCACCAGTCACAGTTTGCTAATTCTGATCTACGTTCATCTTTTCCCAGTAATCTCGATCATACCTGTATTCCAATAAAACTTTATTCACAAAAATAGGTGGCCGGCTGGATTTGGCCCACCAGTCACAGTTTGCTAATTCTGATCTACGTTCATCTTTTCCCAGTAATCTTTTACAATCCAGAAACTGAGCCTTATATAGGTGGAATTCCTTACCCAATGTGATATAGGTAGGAATTGCTCTAACACACCCTGCATCCCTGATTTCATCTCGTTGGTAAATAAAAACAAACAAGCAGTGAGATGAGAATAGACAATACAGCATGGTAGAGGTGTCTCTTCTCAGCATCTTCTATAATTTGCGTAACAAGCTGTGATCAAGAGAAGTTAACCAATGAGAACTGAGTAGTTACGAAAATCTCTTTGGAGAAGGTGTGCTGAAAGAATTACTGGTCTGAAATACCCACTCTCTCTCTTCCTACCTTACCTTTGCCTGCCTATAAATAACTATTCCCCATTCAGGTCTCACTTGCAGCGGGAAACCTCGCAGATTCCCCAGGTGCATTCAGATGCTCCTTCTACAGTGCTCCCACTGCTCCTGGTGAAAATCCGTAGCACTGGGTGTGCACTTTCCTGCACGTATGTTATACGTTAGTAAAAAGTAAAATAAACAAAAATTGACCACACTTATAACATGGTACCACTGACTGGTTATTTCCATGTCTCAGTCTCCAAAGAACTGCAAGGAATTCAAAGGCAGGGACCACCATTTTCCCTTCTAATCTTGAGTCTAGCCCAAAGTTGGTGTGCAGTATGAGCTCCGAATTCATGAGTTAATGCAGGAGTAAGATTTGAATCAGCATAAAGGGAGGTGAGAAAAACATTTCCACAGGGGAATCATCTATGGCCTGAGACATGGACGTGAAACTGAGCCTCATGGGGCAGAAGCAGTGAGGAGGTAAGCTCCACTGGCATTGGGACTTGGTTGGGGAAATGCCCAGGAGTCTGTTGTCACTGTATTGGTGATAGGGCCCTCCCTCAGTAACTTTTTTTGGCTACAGAGTTGAAAAATATTTTTGATTGCAGATATATTTGTAGATAATGTTAGTGAAATTGATTTCCTTCCCCTCCCACTATAAAGCCATATTGCTATCCTATACAAACATGTAAGTAACCCCTCAATGTTTTCATGTTAACCTTTTTTTTTTTTTCTTCCAGTTCCTGGGGATTTCCTTTGACTAGGTTTCTATTTTAGCCCATGCTGCTTCTCATGATTTCATTTCTAGCTCTCTTTCAATTTCTCTGCTTTACATTGTTGGGTGCAGTCATCAAATGTTGGTTGATCTCCATGCAGAGTCTCAGCACACTCACATCGAGCCATGTATTGCCTGATTTCAGTGGGTCTTTCAGCTGCAGCATAAAGATGGAAACATGGTGGGCAGATCTTTCTGCACTGTCACTGATCGTTTGCTCTTCCCCTACCTTTCAAATCACCTGCACTCTTAGACACACTATTGCAAAACACTTGAAGAAACTACCCACACAATAAGGTTACTGAGGTATGCAGGGAAAACTCTTTTATTCTCGGCTGCCAGCAATAAATGTTTGTCTGTCCCTCTTTATTTGACCCCACAGGCTAGGGAAGCCTTGATCAGAGATATTTCAGGTAAGGAAAAACATCATTTATATCTCATGTCACTTCTTAGTTGATAAAGTAGTTGCAAGCCATTTTCCTATTGCAGGGCCTATTTTCTTTTGACAATGTCGTGTCTATGAATAGATTAGTCTTCCCAGAAGCCTCAACTGATGGATGATTACTATGCAGGGTCCACCCCCAGATTAATCATCTTGAGACTCTAGGAGGTGAAACATATCCACCCAGCCCAGGTAAAAGGGGCTGAGCTAGAATCTTGGTTAAAAAATGGTACAACTGAAAACTAAAAATAATAAATAATTTACTGTGCTATAGGGTATTTTGCATACGTGAGAAAGCATCATATAATTTCTGACTAATGACTAATGTCAAACAGCTGGATTTTTTTGAATCCATACAATGAATTTCTATACATTTCCTCCCAACTCTTACCACAACTTCTCTAATGATCTCCAGCTCTGCATAAATATTTGCCTTCCCTCTCTCCCCTCCTGAGACTTCATACAAGTTCTCAGTTTAAGCAATTATATTCCATTAACTCTTCCCCCACCCCAATATCTTGAAAGTGTAATTCTTTCACAAACCATTGGACCAATAAAACCTAACCCGAGCAGCTACTGAGTGAAGTCCAATGAGGAATACTTGAAAAATATGACAAAAACCAGCCACGTTGAATGAACATGCAACAGACAGCATTAGGGAAATTGGTTAATATACTGACTTACTTAAAATTATAATGTTGAAAAAAATAATTGCAGTAGCAGGGAAATGATGCCAATTAAGTAGGCCAGTAATGGGAAAGAGGCAGGAGAGAAGTCACTTTGCCATCCATAATCCGGCCCCTTCACTTCCCGAGCACTGAATGCCTGACTTCTGCCATAGACACAGAACTATTTGGAAGATGTAGATTTCAACCACATCGAGATTTTCAGGAGAAAACAAAAGGTGCCAGTCAAGAAGACATCACCATTAACTTCAAAGCACAGGAAGAAAGGACTGTAAATGACTAAAGTGAAGTCAGATGACAATACTTCCTCCTTTCATTTTTCTCCAGAGGCCAATTTCTTCCTTTTTCTTTTTTTGGATGGTGTAGCACTCTGGCCACCCCCAGAAAGATTCCAAAATCCTCCCTCAGTTTTTTATGCCTGCTATTGGCAACCTGCATCACCAGGAAATCCATCTTTCAATACAAATCTCAATGCCTTGTACTGTCATTTGGGCTTAAATATATTTATCCTGAGCTCTGATCTCAGTAAAAATAGCAGACAGCTGGTCACCATGTTCCACATCATAAACCTGTTGGAAGGACGTATGGCCAAGGGGCTTGGCTTGCATCAGAATCACTTGGAAAGCTTGTTAAAACCCAGATTGCTGGGCTCCACCCCCAGAGTATCTGTTTCATAGGTCTGATGTAGAACCCAAGAATTTGCTTTGCATTTGTAACAAGTTTCCAGATGGTATTGATGTTGCTGGTCCAGGGACCATAGTTTGAGGAGCACTGCTCTAAACCAATGCCAAACCTACTATCTCAAAATCTATAACAATAGTGCCCAACTTCTACAGGATATCAGGATCATCCAGAGAGCTTTTAAAATTCCAATTTTAAAATGTAAACATTCTGTACCAAGAAAATCAGAATGTCTAGGGGTGAAAGCCAGGCATCAGAACTTTTCAAAGATTCCTGGTGATAGCAACATACAGCCACATTTGGGAGCCACTGAACCTTGGGAAGAGGCCTTGAGCCAAAGGGAAAAAGCATTAGACCAGAGACCAAAAAGAGGAGGAAGGTCAGCCCTAATTGTGACCTTGGGACAATCTCTCTATTTCCCCGGTCTCTGCTCATCTGTCAGATGGGCTAATTATCCCCTCACCTCCCTCTCAATCATCTGTAGGAAGAAAAATACATCAAACAAAGGTAAAATGGTTTTGAAAATTAGGGAGCAGCCTAGAGATGTAAGGCATACCAAGGGAGACTTAGTCCTGCCAAGGGGAAAATGCAAAGGCTCTGGAATCAGGAAGACCTGGGTCAGAACCCTGCTTCTGAGTAGCTCTGTGACCTGAGCAAGTTGTTTAGCTACTCTGTCACAGTTTCCTCTTTTATAAAAAGAGAATAGTATTGCTTTCCTTATGAGGTTCCTTCAGAGTAATTGTGCTATTTGCCCAGTAAATAGTAACACTCAATAAATAACTCTTTGGCATATTTGATGGGTGAATTTTAAACAGAGGTTAGTGATATTAAGAGTGGACAGGATAGAAAATAGTATAGAATAGACATCCTGAAAGTAGGCAATAGACAACTATGGATGCATAAAAATTCAACTCAGCTTAAGTTACTCAATGGCTAGGGCTCAAGGTGGCAGAGTTCTTAGAACTGCTGGGTCCAGAGTTCCGGTCAAGATGGCAGAATAGACAGTCCCCAGCATCACTCTCTCAAATCAACCAATTTACAACTATAAAAATGTAACATCAGCCAAGTTGGGGCCACTGGAGCTCAGGGGAAGAAGAGGAGAGACCTACAAAGTTCATAAAGGCGGGAGAAATCACGATGAAAGAAAAATACTGCTTGGAGCATTCTGGGCCACGGCCGCTTTAAGGCTGAGCACATGGAGCAGGAGCCGGCAGGAGCCACAGCTGTGCCCTTTAGATGGAGTTACTTGGAGGCGGCAGGGGAGAAGAGGATCTTGGTGGCCCCCAGGACAGCAAGACCACTAATAGGGTTCCCATGGACCCACACAGGAGCAAGGAGCCAGAACAACTGAAAAAAGGGAGCCATTCAGAAGCCTGTGAGTCATTGCAAGGGACCAGTGGAGGGCCCGTCCCATGGGAAGTGTTTGGAGCATAGGTTGTGGGGGAGATGGGCCCACCTGGAGAACACTGAGACACAGCAAGGACAGCTGATCTGCCCTCCAATCAGCACAGGACCACTCAGAGGAGACTGGTTGGAAATGCATAATTGCATGGGGTGCAGTTTGATGAACAATTTGAGGCCCAGATCAGAGTTTCTACACAATCCAGATCCACTGGGTCTCTGGAGAGCCGGAAGTACCTATAACGTCAACCATTAAACCCTGAGCTGCACAAAAAGCCTTACCTAGAGAAATAGAAGCAAAGCAGCAATTTAGCTCAACCACACAGCTCAAATACTGGTTCCCACAGGAAGTTCCCCCATTTTAGAAGAAAGCAAAGGACAAAAAATTAGTTCTGGCCTAGGCACACCACTAGTACCTTGGTGCCTGCCTGTGAAGAGGCTTGGAGCTGGGGAGGAGCCGGGGACTGGACCACACTCCCATATCCAGGCACACAGCACCAGTGCCTTGAGGCCTGCCCAGGGACCCAAGGCATGGAGAAGGGGACCGGGCCTCCCTTCCATAGCCAGGCATACTGTGCCAGTACCTTGGGGCCTGCCCAGGGACCTGAGGCATGGAGAAGGGGACTGGACCCCCCCCCCCCCCACAACCAGGCACACCACACCAGCACGTTGGGGCCTGCCCAGGGACCCGAGGCAAGGAGAAGGGGATCAAACACACCCCACAACCAGGCATACCGCCAGTGCCAAGGAGCATGCCAAAAACAGCACCTCTACGTGGGCGGCCCACCACAGCCATCACAATAATCATGGCTGCTGCAAAAGTGGCTAGACACCACAGCCACCACCCAGACGGTCCGCCAACCACTGGAGTGCATTAACTCAAGAAGAGTCACCAGCAGAGACAAAGAAAAGATGTCTCTTTCCACAAAGCCCATTTCAGAGTGACAGAAGAAGCATCTGCTCTATGATAATATTGGGGGTCCTGATCACATCTCTCAGCATTGGACAGATCATCCAGGCAACAAGTTAACAGAGTAACCATTACTCTTTCAGAAGGAGAGAAGAAATCTAGGGCAATTAGAGGGGGAAGGGGGAGAAGTTGGACAAGGGGCATACACCTTGGGGTCTGCCCAGGGTCCCAGTGCATGGATCCGGGGTCCAGACACACCCCACAACCAAGCACACTGCCAGTGCCAAGGAGCATGCCAAAAACATCACCTCCATGTGGGTGGCCCCACCACAGCCACCACAATAACCATGGCTGCCACGAAAGTGGCTAGATGTCACAGCCACCATGCAGATAGTCTGCCAACCACT
>NW_007732224.1:0-717 GCF_000696425.1 Galeopterus variegatus | reverse complement strand
TCTCAATGTTGAACCCCCAAAATATGTATAATCAATTTTGATTCAATAAAAATAAATAAATTTTTTTAAAAAAAGAACTGCTGGGTCTGGCCATCCTTTCCTCTGGGTCTGTTCAATACCCATTTACATGCTAGTTTGCTCCTCAGACACTATGTACTGGACTGTTAGTCTGAACTTGGGGGCACACATAGATCTTGCATTTGATATTTTGTTTTGTGTGTATGAGTACAAGTGTTTCTCCTGGACCAGACTATAAGCTCCTTAAATTTCACAAGGTTCATATTTTCCTAGCACGCCACAGGCTGACAGTTCTAGGTGCTTAATAGTCATCAATTTCTCATGTACCTCCAGAAGATTGCCTTTTAATACACCCTCCCCAAAACTTCCAGAATAACTTTAAAAAAATCCAAATGCCATCTCTCTGTTTAAAAGCTTTCCAGGGTTTTCCACTGTTCATAGGATCCAGTTTAAACTTCTTAGAGTGGTTTATAAGGCTTTATAAGTGCTGATCTCCTGGTGTCACAGAGACATGGGTTTGAAGTCCAGCCTAGCCCCTGACAAGCTGTGTACCTGTCAGTAAGAAGTTCCAAAATCTCTCTGAACCTCAGTTTCTTCATCTGCAAAATGGGAACAATGTTACCTCCTTTTCAGGTTTGTTGTAAGATTAGAATACATGTGAAATGCCTGGCATATTTTTTTTATAAATATGAAATGCAC
>NW_007732223.1:133064-138296 GCF_000696425.1 Galeopterus variegatus | reverse complement strand
AGCACATGAACTGGCGCCCGTGCGCGTCAGGGCGCATGCGCGCAAAGTTATGCCCAACATCAATGTAAATATCTTGATTAATAGGACAACTTTTTTTCTTTTTTCTAATATTCAGATGTGATTTAAAATACTAGAAGCTCTTCCTAGCATTGCAAACTGGTGGCTAATGTAGTAATACACTCTTTGACCTTTGAAGTCAACTAACAGAGTCAGACATAATAGCAGAGGCTGAGGCTCCTTGAATGAAAGTGTACATAAAGAAAGTAAGTTGGTGAAGAACAATATGTTCACCAGTGGAAGTACAGACAAGTGTAACGTAGTCACAATTGGTGGCTATGAGTGAATATCCAGAATCTTGCTTTGCTCAAGGAAGAAACACAAAATGTCATGTTCATGACAAATGATTCATTTGGAGTGTGGAGATATTTTTTCTTGTGGAACAGGTATATCTCTTATGAAGTTATGCAGCCCCTTTACTGGAATTTCTGCTGAATAGGCGATATTCTGAATCTTCATTTAGTTTTTGAGGTATGCCAATTCTGGAGAGGAGAGTCGTAAACGGTAATTGGAAGTACTGGCTAAGTGGAGACTAATATGTTCCCTGTCTATTGACAATATTAAGTTCCTTGATCTACAAAGTTCAGGGTCAGTTATTACAACATTTTTGTGTGTTCTATATTGTTTTGTCATAGCGCTACTTCATTTTCATATTTTTTAGTCTTAGAACCATCCTTTAAACTGCATAAATCTATGATTGTAATTTAAATTAGTTTTCTGAGGAAGTATTCTAAGAAGCAAACTTAAAACATAGAAATAAAAATACTCTGCAAGATATTTGAGATGAGCATAATATGATAATACTATAAACATTTCTATATTGTTAATATTTAAATATATTAAACTATACATGAAACTTTTTTTGAAATTCATAACCGTTGCTTATTGTGATAGTGTAATAATGTGATATATATATATATATATATATATATATATATACTCATCATGTATATATGTGTGTATTTATATACATATATAAACTTTAGTTTGTCACCATGACTGAATGCAGGAAATAATTCTAAAACAATAAATATAAGATAAACATGGGGAAAACTTAAGGTTACAACCAGAGAATTAATTAGTAATATCTTGGTTAGAAATAGCATGAGTGTCACATATAGGACAGAGCAGATATTTTAGTTATGCCCTGTTTCCAATATTGCTCTTGGTGTATTTTCCTCATTCCATTATCAATGCAAGACTGAAAAGAACATCACCCGCCCATTCACTAGCCTAGAACATTAACTAGGTAACAACGTTTGTGCATGAGGTTAACTAGGATGGGGCCACAAGTAATGCAGGATTGGTGGGTCTCTGGCAAGCACTTCCACATACTGTATGTGTGGACCAACAGGGCTAAGTGATTATATCCAAGCAAAATAGCTCTTAGAAAATAGCAGCATGTGAGAGAAAATTAGAGGAAGTTATCTGTGAGGCCGGATTGTTGGATTTAGAGTGGTCAACATATTACACCAGTGGTTCTCTTCCCTTCCTAAAGTTACTAGTTGCTGCATAACCCAGAAATTCAGCTTGAGCCTCTTCTTTGACATTGCCAGGCAAGAGTTTGATGTACCAGGGGATACGAGCTCACAAAGCAAACTGAAGATCTGAGGAGCCAAACTGATATATACAAAAATGTAAAGAAAAACAAAATGTTCTATTGCACATGAACCAGCATTAATAAACTAAACCGAATAAAAAATATAATAAGGGTATTCAGTACTCCCAAGAGATAAGGGCAGATATTGGAAATACAGAGCAGAAACAAGGTGTCAAAACAGAATCATATATCTTATGGATAAACCAGAAATGTAAACATGCAATGTTCATCATGAAACCAGCTGAAAAATAATTATATTGTAACTTTAATGGAAAATGGAAAAAGAGGAAACAAAATAAATTTATGAGAAATAAATTTAGGTAAACAGCTAAAAAATATAAAAGTTATAATAATTACATAAATATAAATTAATAAAAATAGTGTTTTTAAAATTGGTTCGAGGCACACTCACTTATAACTCACTTTCACGCACAGACACAAATGCACAGAAAAAAATTCACAATATATTATCTAGAAGAGTCATTGAATACAAAATGGACTTTGAAAGTAAATGAATAGGGGAGTAGGAAATAAGAAAGACATGCGATAGAATTTTACATTATAGACGTAATACTCTGTATTATGAAATCATCGTAAGGGATAATAATGGGTCTATAGACTGATAAAATAAATAGTTATAATAAGATATTTACATAAAGGTACTATACCATTTCTACAGCTTTGCTTATGTCTGAAATTAATACATTATCCTACCCACCATCAATATATCAAAGAATAATACTATTTGGAGATAAGGCCCTGCATTCATGAATTTTGTTTCCAATCAGATAAATGCTGCCTTTATTTTGAAAAGCTGAGAAGCTACTATCAAGAAAAATAGAAGTGTATAAAGGCTAAGGAAATTTTTTTATTCCTAAAAATTTTATTTATTTATTTATTTTTGATTATACATACTTATGATAGAGTTGACTATCAGTATCGGTGTATAGTATGTGATGATCAAATCAATATTATTAGCATGCTCATCTTTACAAATCGTAATTACTCTCTGTGTCTCTTACCCAATTACTCCCTAATCCTACTCCTCCTCCCTTTCCTTCTCCCTCTCCCCTTTTCCCACCACTAGTAGCTATATAGGTGTTTTCTTTCCTTCTGAAATTTCAGTGTATTTTTGTGATCTTTGTTTATTTGTTTGTTTGCTTCTTTCTTTCTTTCTCAGCTCCCACTTATGAGTGAGGACATGTGATATTTCTCTTTCTCTGTCTGGCTTATTTCACTTAATGTAGTTTTCTCCAAGCTCATCCATGTTGTTGCAAATGGCAGATTTCATTCTTTTTAATGGCTGAGTAGTATTTCATTGTGCATATATATAAAATTTTTCTTATCCAGTCATTCTTTGGTGAACATTCAGGTGAATTACAACTCGTGGCAATTTTAAATACATTTGCAATGAACATGAGAGTGCTAGTATCCCTTCCACATGATGATTTCCCTTCCTTTAGGTATATATAATCCCAGAAGTGGGATTGCTGGATCATATGGTAGTTCTATCTGTAGTTGTTTGAGAAACCTCCCTATTGTTTTCCCTAATAGCTGTACTAATTTACATTTCCACCAACATTGTGCCAGAGTTCCCCTCTCTCCACATGCTTGCCAGCATTTGCCGTTCTCTGTCTTTTTGATAATAGCCAGTCTAACTTGGGTGAGATGATATCTCAGTGTGGATTTGATTTGCATTTCCCTTATGACTAGTAATGTTGAGCACTATTTCATTTACCTGTTGGTCATTTGTATGTCTTCCTTTGAAAAATGTCTATTCAACACCATTGCCCATTTTTTAATTGAACTATTTTTTTTTTTATATACAGTGAAGTTGTTTGAGTTCTTTGCATACTCTGGATATTAATCCCTTGCCAGATGTACAGTTTGTGAGTATTCTCTCTCATTCCGCAGGTTGTCTTTTCATTGTTCATTGTTTCCATTGCTGTGCAGAAGCTTTTCAGTTTGATATAATTCCATTTGTTTATTTTCGTTGTTGTTGCTTGTGCTTTTGGGGTCTTGTTTACAAAGTCTTGAAGTTTGTTCAAAAGTCCTGAAGCTTTTTCTCAGTGTTTTTCTTCTTGGAGTTTTATGGATTTAGGTCTTATACTTAAGTCTTTAAACCATTTTGAGTTGATTTTTGCATATAGCGAGAGGTATGGGTCTAGTGTCATTATTCTACACATGAATATTCAGTTCTCCCAGCACCATTTACTGAAGAGGCTGTACTTTTCCCAATGTATGTTTTTGGTGCCTTTGTCAAAGATCAGTTCGCTGTAAGTACCTGAGTTGATTTCCGGGTTCTTTATTCTGTTCCATTTGTCCATGTGTCTGTTTTTATGCCAATACTATGAAGTGTTGGTTACTATACCTTTGTAGTATAGTTTGAAGATAAGTGGTGTAATGTCTCTGGTTTTATTTATTTATTTATTTGCTTGAGATTGCTTTGGCTATTCAGGTCTTTTGTTTTTCCGTGTGAATTTTAAGATTGCTTTTTTTCTTTTTCTCTGTATTTTGATGAGGATTGCACTGAATCTGTAAGTCACTTTGGTTAGTATGGACATTTTCACAACATTAATTCTTCCCATCCATGGACAAGGAATGTCTTTCCATCTTTTGGTGTCCTCTTTAATTTCTTTCAGCAGAGTTTTGTAGTTCTCATTGTAGAGATCTTTCACCTGTTTGGTTAAATTTCTTTCTTTCTTTTTTTTTTTTGTGACCGGTAAGGGGATCGCAACCCTTGGGTTGGTGTCGCCCGCACCGCGCTCAGCCAGCGAGCGCACTGGCCATCCCTATATAGGATCCGAACCCGTGGCGGGAGTGCTGCTGTGCACCCAAGCGCTGCACTCTCTGAGTGCGCCAGGGGGCCGGCCCTGGTTAAATTTATTTCTAAGTATTTTATTCTTTTGGTAGCTGCTGNGCCAGGGGGCCGGCCCTGGTTAAATTTATTTCTAAGTATTTTATTCTTTTGGTAGCTGCTGTAAGTGGATTTGCTTTCTTGACTTCTTTTTCTGCTTGTTCAGTGTTGGCATATAAAAATGCTACTGATTTTTGTGTATTGATTTTGTATCGTGCAACTTTACTGAATCTGTTTATGAGCTCTAGGATTTCTTTTGGTGGAGGTTATGGATCATGTAATTCACCTTTTTTAATTTACAAAGTGAGAGTTTTGCTCCATCTTTTCCATTTTGTTTGCTCTTTATTTCTTTTCTCTTGCCTGGCTGCTCTGGCCAATTCTTCCAACACTGTGTCAAATAGGTGTGGTGAGAGTGGACATCCTTGTTTTGTTCCTGTTCTTAAAGGAAAAGCTTTCAGTTTTTCCCCATTCAAGATGATGTTGGCAGTGGGTTTGTCATGTGTGGCTTTTATTTTGTTGAGATACTTTCTTTCTATATCTAATTTATTGAGGGTCTTTATCGTGAAGTGATGCCAAATTTTGTCAGATGCTTTTTCTGCTTCTATTGAGATAATCATATGGTTTTTGTCCTTGCTTTTGTTGATGTGGTGTAGCACATTTATTAATTTGCATATGTTGAACCATCCTTGCATCCCTAGGATGAATCCCAATTTATCAT
>NW_007732223.1:130503-131533 GCF_000696425.1 Galeopterus variegatus | reverse complement strand
TTTTTTTGTAATTTGGGTCTTCTCTCTTCTTTTTTAATTTAGTCTGGCCAACATCTTGTCTATTTAGTTTATCATCTCAAAATATCAACTTTTTGTTTTGTTGATTTTTTTGTATCATTCTTTTGGTCTCTATTTCATTTAGTTCAGCTCTGATATTAATTATTTCTTTCTGCCTACTAGTTTTGTGGTTAAATCATTCTTGTTTTTCTAGTTCTTTGAGATTTAATATTAGGTTTTTTATTGCAAAGGAACTTTTGAGTATCACTTTCCTATTATCTTGACTTTAATTGATTGATAATAAACCCCTGAACTAGAATGAAAATCATCAAATAGATATTCTAATTAAGAGAAACAAATATTTATTATTAAGTAAAATTGAGTAATTCACCAAATGTTTATTGAGTTCTTGTTAGGTGTAAAGGAACCTGTGAGGTGCTATGAATACAATATTATGCTTGATGCTATAGGGAAAAAATAGATATTGTAATGTAAGTTGAGATAGTCAAACTGGTAAGATTTATACCTTTCTGAGAGTTGAATAGAAAAGGGAGAAAAGAGGGCATTTTGAAGAGAGAAAGAACATAAGTAAGAATACAGAGCAAGAACATAGAGACATGTGTTAATTAAAGTTCACCTCCTTTAGTCACCTACCCCCCAAAATATATTAGTAGATATTTTAAAATAAATATCCCTCAAATATAAAAATAAACATGGACATATATCTAATATAAGTGCACATGTATGTATCTCAGTTAATCACCCACATACATATAATAGATGTCATTACCTTTAGAAATGTAGCATGGCTTGACTGAAGTCACAATATCAGCTTTCAATAATGGCTAAAAATTTTACTGCATTTTCACTTACCATCCTAATCAAACTTTTGGTCACTTGTACCTTCCAAGTTATTCCCAGGGATGTAACAGTGTTGTTAGTTTAACGTCATGCTACAGGTAGTCGCCTGACTCAAGCTTGTGATCTTTTTCTCCAAGAATCTGAAAGTGGGATTTATGGGCTCTGATCGATT
>NW_007732223.1:127359-128953 GCF_000696425.1 Galeopterus variegatus | reverse complement strand
GGAATTAATTGAGAGACAAACTTTCTAGGATTTAAGGCTGTTCGTCTCCAATGAGGTCTCAACATACTTCCTTTTCTTATATTCCCAATAAAGTATGAAAGTTTATAAGAAAATGTCCTCTCTCTCTTTTTCTCTTTTTTTCCCCCCTGAAAAAATCTCTTGTTCTTTGCAAACAAACAAAAGCATCAAGACACTTAATCAAAAAATGTTATCCAGTGGCCTGTTCAATTGTTAAGTTGAATGGTGTTTTGACTGTTTATTCATTTCAATTGGATTGAGGTCCATTGGTGCTACACACAACTTTTTATTTTGTTTTTACATTTGGTTTTGTGTACTTTTTTTAAGTTGGAGAATAGATTAGCTGCAAGTAATTTACCTAATGAAAGCATCACTATGCTTGTGTTCCTGGAAAAAGTCAAGACTTAGAGGAACTTACAGGCAGTAGGTTTTACTGGTTGGAAATGGGGTTGTAGTTATTGGATGAGACTCCACAGCTTGGAAGCTTAGAGAATAAGCTCTAGAGCCAGGTTGGCAGGATGTGAATCCTGGGTTCTTTCTCACTAGGTTTGTGATGTTGAGCAAATTACTTACTATTCTTTGTTTAGTTTTCTTATCTATAATTGTGCATATTTATAAAATGTGGATAAACCTAACTTGTGGTTCTTACATAGGTACATTGTGAAGTGAGCAGAAACATGCCTGTGATATATTAATTGCTTAATAAATATATTATAACTGCTTAGACTAGTAGAGGAGATAAAACAGGGTGGAATATAGGTGAAGATACTGTGGGTAATCATGGGCAGAAAAAGGGCTCCATTCCTTTAGGAAAGGGAAAAATTCAAAGGTAATGGCATTTGAAAAGAGAGATGGAATAATGCCAAAGAGTGATCTTCTCAGAATTCATAACTAGATAGCTACCAAAAAGTTGATGTAGGTATCTTTGATTATTTGTAGAAAAAGAAAAAAGAATACACACAAAAAAACTGGTTGGATAATTCATTTTATTTTCAATTTGTACGCAGCATGGTTCTCTGTCTATAACATATTTTTGCTTGAAATGAGTCCCAGGTTTCAGGCAGTAAAAGCCTGAGTGAAAAAAGGCATTAGGAGATAAATGGACTATGGAAAAAGCAGGTATTATTAAGGTACCGTTCTTTCCCATGTAACATCCAATCTATTGCAAATCATGTCAGCTCTACCTTCAAAATATATCCAGGGCCTGGCTTCTACCACCTCTATCTCCTCTTCTCAACCATCTTCTTCATCTGTCTTCTTGCAGGGGCCTCCAAGCTGGTCTCTCTAATACTACTTAAGCCACTTTTCATTTATTTTCTCCAGAGTAGTAGAAGTGATTCTTATAAAACCTAATAAATACATGTCACCTTTCTGCTCCAGCCTTTGCAGTGGTTTCTCACCTCACCTAGAATAAAAATCTGGATTCCTTAATATGGGTTGAAAGGCCACCATGGTCCCTCAGCCTTTCCTCTCTTACCTGATTTCCTGCTGTTAGCCTCTTTGTTAAGTCTGCAATTTCTCAAAATAGTGACACTTTCAGATTCTACTTTTCTTGGGTCCCCTCATTGAGAAAAAC
>NW_007732223.1:123803-126155 GCF_000696425.1 Galeopterus variegatus | reverse complement strand
CTCCCTCATGAAACGATCTACACTTATATCTCTGAATAGTTTAGCAAAAGTGATGATTTTATGAAGCATGTATGCTCCTCCCACATTTGCCTGTGGCTCAAAGGCAGTGAATGAGGAGACCCTGTGGTTCTCTGGACTTGGAAGTACATCTGGGGAACAAAATCCCAGAAAAGAATTTAGGAATAGTTTAAGACAGCATTTTCATGGAATCACTAATTCAAGTGTGTGTCAAAACTTACATTGATGCTTGTGTGTTATATAACAGCCAAAAGATTTCTTCTAGAGGAGGACACATTTCAATACATGAAAATATTTGGTTATTTTTATTTAATATGGAGTTTTACATGCTTAATCTGAAACACAAAGTTCAATTAATTAAACATATGTGACTATTTTCCTTTTATTCAGAGCTTCTGCGAGCTGAATTTTATTAATCTAATACTATCTAAAATCTAATCAGATGTAATTAGAGAATCTTAAACCAGATAAACTAGAGTATATTAAAGTATATGTACATATGGGAATGTAAATGTGTGTACATGTGTTGTATATGTGTGTGTTTATATATATATATGAACACAAACATATAAATATGGGTTTATATATATTAAAGAAGACCTATTGATCAAGTGGAAAACTATAACATGACAACTTTAATTTTAGTGACTATATTTAGCCATGTGATTCAAATTCCTGATTTTTCATCTTCCTTACTACTTAAGAATTAGTCTATCAAGATAAGTTGCAGATAGCAGTGAAACCTAATAAAAATATCTATATCAAGATAAGTTGCAGATAGCAGTGAAACCTAATAAAAATATCTATAATGTTTAGTTCTTCCACCCTCTACACTGTAAAGTTCTACCTAAAATTTCTTTCAGCTGAAAAAAAGAATATGATTTCTAATGTACTTCTCTACAAAAGAAATGTGCAATTTATATGTCCATTTGCACATTTATTGTAAATTAAGTTTTTAATAATATAAAAATACTTATGCAATTGTCATTATCATTTTCATAAACATCTACATAGAATTTGGGTTGATTTATTACAAAGGAAGTTAGCTTCTTTTTATGAACTGCGGCATCTGATTTTTAGATTTGAGGCAGTATTTTCTGATTTATGTTGGCATTAATAACATTGACTCTGTGAAAATCACTATTCCCTTCTGGTTGGGTACTACCCTTGGGAGGATAGGTCATGGCTATCTAACAGCGGCATCCACAGCTGTTCATGCTGACGTGGGTTTAAGTGTTATTTCCTTGACAGAGGTCACAGAGAAGCAGTAGAAGATAATTTTATGAGGCATCTGCTATATTTGTGGTTATACTCATTCTTCAAGGTTGACCTACAAACTTTAGTTTCTGCAAGAAAATAACATTAAATCAAGATGCAGAAGCTTATAAATGGAAAGCTGTAACAAATGAACTTTCATGTGAATGGAATGCTATCTTCAATTGAAAAATCAATATAGTTAAAACCAATAAAATGTTGGTTTCAAAGAAGGTTTAAATAGAGGTCAAAATGGATATATTTAACTTGAAAAGCTTTAAGAAATGATATAAAAATGCAGCTACTGTATGCAAGTACAGAACAGTTAATGCTTAGGGTTATCTACAGCATATAGCTAAAATTATTTTCTTTAAAATTTTCAGTTTTTGGAAAACTAGAGCAAGTAAAACATAACTGTAATAAGCCATTTTAACTAGTTTTAAATATCGTTATCAGTGTCTGATTTGAGTTAAGTAAAATCTATTCTGGAAAATAATTTACTATAAACCTATTAAAAATGTCAAAGGACTAGCTTTCTGGTGGGCACTTTGTATCCATTTCTAAAACCTGTTCTTTCACACCTAAAAAGCATCTTCAACTAATGCCAGAAGAGTATTAGCTTTGAAGCCAGAATGTGTTGAAATGCTGCCTTGTTACTTATCTGTGTGACACTAAACAAATAACTTAAATCCTTTGAACCTCAGCTTCTTCATCTATAAAATTAATATTAAGATACTACAAAATAATTTTGTGAATACTAAATAACAAGATGAAATATAAAATCATCTAGAAAGTTATCTGCTAATTATCTGATATGTATTAAATATGTATTGTGCAGCTTTTTAACAAGTTTAACTAAACAAAACAAAACAAAACAAAAAAACTAACTCAATTCTAAAAAGGGTTTCAAGGAACCAAAATAGTTACTTTTGATACTTATGGGCAAATGGCCTATTATTCCTGCCATTTGATTTTTTTTTAATTAATCAATTAGTTATTTCTTTCTAAGAAAATAGTTTTAACTTTTTACTTGCTTATTGTGTGCCAGACACAGATTTCTCTGATACAGATGTGGTAACA
>NW_007732223.1:121064-123324 GCF_000696425.1 Galeopterus variegatus | reverse complement strand
GGAGAGTGGGGACCAAGCCACTAACAAAGCTTTACTAAGACATACCTGAGTGGCATTTGAAGGGTAGAGAGGGTTTTGCCTGCTTACCATGTATAGCAAGCACAAAGAATACATGCCAAGTAAGTTACCTGAAGCTGTATCCCATATTGGGAAACAATAAGTCCCTCAGTTTTGCTCAGCAATGGATTAAAAGAAGTGTACATAGATCATATATCTTTTGTGTAGGAAACTTCCACTTCATACCAAATCCAATAAGAAACTTTGAACTGTTTTAAGTATACTAGCAATATGTATTTCATTGTCCAGTAATCAAAGCAGTTTTGTAAATACAGTAAACACATAATCATCATGACATGAGAAAAAAAAAAAACACACAGAGATAAATGAATTCTTACCCTACCCTCAATAATAAGTACAAATATTTAACCATTTCAGACTGAGAGATTAAACACTAAAATATACTCAAATATTTCTTATTAAAAATTTGTCTTTACAACTGTTTGTGCTGATGACAATCATACCTTCTTTTTACCTCATAGGGACATTATTTCCCTGAAGGTTATAATGTATGTTTGAAAAATAAGTCTGCTTAAATATTTCCTCCACATTACAGCACATAACATATTATGTTGAGAGAGGGAGAGAGAGAAAGAGAGAGAGAGAAGCTTTATTATAGACGACCCCACTCACAAGAGACTTTCCAAGGAAAATAACGGGGCTTTTTAAACCTAAAAAAATAAATAAATAAAAACTAATACCTCATAAGACTTTTAGTCAGGAATGACATAGGATTTTTTAAAATTTCTGGTAAAAGGTATCGTTTTGTCTAAGAAAATTATTTGAAATTAAAGAGAACCCAAGTATTCTTCACTGATTCAACCAAGGTGCAAAAAGGAAAGTTAATAAATGACATTAGCTTATTTATTATTATCTAAGCTTTGAATTATAAATTGATGCTCTAAGAGACTCATCTTAACTGAAATGATGCCATTTTTAACTGCACTGGTACTTCATTGTTTACTTCAAAGTATTACAAATAATTACACAATGTTAAGAAATTTCCTCTGTGACATGGTCGTACATGTCAATTTTTTATTTCAAACTTATTTCAACTTAAATATATAATGGAGACTAATAAGAGAAAGAAAACACATTAAAAATAATAAAGAAAATTGGAGAACAATGGATAGAAAAAATGAGAGAAATAAGAACACTTTATTTAAACAAGCACACAAAGAAAATCAAGCTTGTTACTTGCCATCTTGTATGGAAATGAGAAAAAGGTGAAATTTTTCTCTTATTTTTCACCTAATTAAAAATGATAGGCTTGGTTTCTGAGAAGTAAAACAGGGAAATGTGCCGAATTATAACCAATTACTCAATATTATTACCCATGGCCTTGGTACAGTTTCCAAAATTTGCTCAAAGGGCAAATATTTTGACAGATATTTGGAAGAAATAAAAAGGTGCTAAATTGGTAGTGGGTTGAATGGCATTTTAACTGAAAAATAATGTAGGGTTAATATCTATGATCAATCAGTATTTTGAAGCATGAATAAATTGCAAAACTCTGGGACATTTGTCAAGTTATATATTTTAAATGCAAAGTAAGTACAAAGATATAAAGGGCTTCTTTTCTTTTTTTTTGATTCAGAAGGCAGTGTTTGGATATGCTTGGAATAACAAAAAATCTCAGTAGATAAATGCATGAATAGTCACTTAATACTTTGAATGTTATGAAAGTTGTTCTATGTAATGAGTTTGTATGTAAAATTTAACTTCCGATTTTATTTAATCTTAAATGATGCATTATAAAAGCAGTATTTTTTTCATCCTGAGAAACGAAGTGATTGCTATTGTATTATAACAATAACTTATTAAGATAAAATTTTCTATTTACAGTAAAAATTTTGTTACAACAATTTAGTGTGATCAATATTAGAAGATTGGCAAATGTCCAGTGTTTTCTCCTTTCCTTGTGATCTTCTTATACTGCATCTTATATTTTCTTTTAAGGAATATTAATAACACTCTAATTTGGCCATGTACTGGATATTATTCTATTATTTCTTCTTCAATCAGTTAAAATTCTCACTACCTAATTATCTGCTGGAAGATATATATATATACATTTTCCTTTTTTAAAAGACTGTTATTTAGGACAGTGTATTAGTCCATTTTGTGTTGCTATAGCAGAATTACCTGAGACTGGGTAATTAATAAAGAACAGAGGTTTATTTGGCTTACGATTCTGGGACAG
>NW_007732223.1:110346-120686 GCF_000696425.1 Galeopterus variegatus | reverse complement strand
ATTATTTCTTCTTCAATCAGTTAAAATTCTCACTACCTAATTATCTGCTGGAAGATATATATATATACATTTTCCTTTTTTAAAAGACTGTTATTTAGGACAGTGTATTAGTCCATTTTGTGTTGCTATAGCAGAATTACCTGAGACTGGGTAATTAATAAAGAACAGAGGTTTATTTGGCTTACGATTCTGGGACAGCTGCATCTGACGCAGGCCTCAGGCTGCTTCTACTCATGGCGGAAAGAGGCAGGCAGCTGGCGGGTACAAGCAGATCACATGGGGAGAGGAAGCAAGAGAGAGGAAGAGAGAGAGAAAGAGAGGAGGTGCCAGGGTCTTTTAAACAATCAGCTCTTGTGGGAATTAATAGAGCAAGAACTCACTCAGTAATCCCCCCACCTAGAGAGAGTACCAATCTGTTCATGAGGGATCCGTCCCCATGAACCAAACAGCTACCAGCACTGCTACATTGGGAATCATATTTCCACATGAGTTTTAATGGGGACAACACATCCAAACTCTATCAGACAGTTTTAGGTACACAGCAAAATTGAGAGGAAGGTATAGAGATTTACCAATATGTTCTGTCCCCACCCATGCACAACCTTTCCCATTATCAACATCCCCCCACCACAGTTTACATTAAAAATCTTCTGTACTGTACCTATTCATTCCTCTTCCCCTACATACTTTGACAACCTCTGATCTTTTTACTGTCTCCATAGTTTTGCTTTTTTCCAGAATGCTATATGGATTCATACAGTATATGGACTTTTTCAGTTTGGCTTCTTTCACTTAGTAATATTTATTAAAAGTTCCTCCATATCTTTTAGGGATTTGATAGCTCATTCCCTTTTAGCACCAAACAATATTCCATTGTCTGGATGTACCACAGTTTATTTAACCACTCACCCACTGAAGGACAGACATCTTGGCTGTTTCCAAAGTTTAACAATTATGAACAAAGCTTCTATAAACATCCATGCACAGTTTTGGTATGGAAATAAGTTTTCAGTTCCTTTGGGTAAATACCAAGAAGCACAATCGCTGGATCCTGTGGTAAGAGTATGGTTAGTTTTGTAAGAAATAGCCAAAATGTCTTCCAAAGTGGTTGTGCCATTTTGCATTATCATCAGCAATGAATGAGAGACCCTTTTGCTTTACATCTGCATCAGCATTTGATGTTGTTAGTGACATTCTGATACATGTCTATTTTCTTTTCAACGATCAGTAGGTTTTCAGGCATCAAACATTCTTGTGAAAAGGTTACTTAGTTAATATAGTCAGCAAATATTTATTTAGCATATAATAAGACCTAGTCACTTTTCTAGAAAACATAGACAGAGAAATGAACAACAAAGAAAAAAACCTGTATTCATGAAACTTTCACTCGGTTGGGGAAGACAGAATATTAAGCATGTGATTATTAAAACACATAAACTTCACGTAGTGAGGAATACAGTAGAAAGAAAAAAAAAAATCATTAGAGAAGAAAGATTAGTGAATCCCTAGGCAGGGGGATTCAATTTTACATATGTTGGTTACAGACTTAAATTGTGATGTTTCAACAAAACCTGAGCAAAGTGACAGAGATCTTACTAAAGGAGGATGGGTGTGGAGAACAGCAAGTGCCAAGTCCCTTAGGTGGGAACATGTCTTGTTAAATTGAGAAATAGTCTGCAGTCCAGTGAAGAGTGAATTAAGCCAGACAGATGTAGAGGAATACTATATTAGAGAGTAAATAGGGATAAAATATCCTATAAATATGTGAAAACATTGGGAGTTTGGAGCAGAGGAATCATATGGCCTACTCCAAGGGATGATGTAGAGACTTACACAGGACTATAGGAAGCATGAAAGGAGAGAATATGTTATAAGCAACATGCCAGAACAGCATCTTGTGGCCTGCATGAAAGTGGTAGTGTTGGAAAAATAGAATAATTTAATCTGGTCCCCTTACCTTAGGGATAGTTGGGGGTGGTGCAGCACATCCTTTGTAAGCAAATTGTGTGCATGTGGGTGGAGTTAGTGCACATGCTCAGTGCCACATCATGGCAGGAGTCTGCCTTGGGTGTGTGCCACATGTGACCATGCTCTCTGACCTATGGTTCCAAGGACCTTTTGGCTGGTTACCTAGCTCANAGACCTGCGTGTGAGGGGTCTGGTGACCCAGGCTGGCATGTGAAGGGTTTGTGACCCAGTTTGTGAATGGGCTTGAGGGGTCTGTGAGCTCCAGACCCTGCCATAGCTCGACAATTGGCCCAGTCGGCAGGACTATGGGCAGGTAAAAGAGCTTGACAGGTAGCTGTGGAGGTGGTAAGAAATTGTTACATATCAGTTACATATTTTGAAATAAAGCTGAAAGATTTGCTGATGATTCGAATGTGAGATGTAGAGAGTCAAGATTTTATCATGGGCAACTGCAGGACATAGTTTCCATTTGTTGAGTTGCCGAAGAAGTTTGACATATTGAGTTTGAAATACCAATTGATAAACAATAAAGCTGAAAGATTTGCTGATGATTCGAATGTGAGATGTAGAGAGTCAAGATTTTATCACGGGCAACTGCAGGACATAGTTTCCATTTGTTGAGTTGCCGAAGAAGTTTGACATATTGAGTTTGAAATACCAATTGATAAATTATGTGGAGATTTTACATAGACTTTGATCCAGGCTGGTTTGATGAACATCAGCCCCAGTTAACATGTCATTGGACTCAATGAGATCAACAGGGAGGAGACTTATGTGAGGAATGAAAGGGTTCCAACACTAAGCCTAAGGCAAACTAACACAAGTCTGAGAACAAAAAAAAAAAAAAAAGAAGAAGAAGCTAAGATGACAGAGTAGTAAGGAACTTCTAGTAAGGCAGAAGGGAAACCAGGAGAATGGGTTTCCTGGGAGCTAACTTGTAGTCTTTCGAAGAGAGATGACTTAGCTTTACAAATGCTGATGATGGTTCAAAAACATGAGAACTGAGAATTGACCATTAGATTTATCAATATAAAAGCTATTGCCAATCTCACCTTAATTAGCCTCCGTTGATTAGTGGTCATGAAAAACTGAGTGGAGGAAGTTCAGAAAATAAGAATTTCTGGTAGAATGATGGGCTAGATACTTAGTTTAAAACCTTTCATGTAGGGAACAAAAACAATTCTGAAAAAAATATTTTAAGAATCTGTGTTCAAGTGCTGATGGACCTGGAAGAATGCAAGGAATTTCCAGGCTATGAATGGATGCAGGTCAGAACCTAGAACGTTAAGTAGAGCACTGCGGCAAGGATTCGTGTTCATCTTCAATGTTTTCGTCAAAATGGAGAAACCTGAGCTCCAAAATGTATAGGAATCAGGGCATAAACCTCAGCCAATGTGAGAAGTCCAGAAATAAATTTCTTCCATAAAGCTAGGACTTCCAAAGGATACATTTTTCATGAAAGGGTAAACAAGAACTAATCCTCTAACATCCACAGCACTGCCAGGAGATTCAATGATATTTGGGAATTACCTGTGTTTGAAAGGGAATCATTGATTGGAATTTGGGACCTCACTTCAGACTTCTTATGGGTTTGCATTGCCAATTCATAGTAAACAGGTTGTCTAAGAATCTTAAAAATTAGCATATAATTTATAGATGTCATGGATTCATAGCACTGCCAAGTGCTTTGCAGAAGTAAATGACAACAAACTCTGAAAGAACCTACTTTTGTTTAAAACGAGAAATAAGTCTATGAGTAAATGCCAGGAAAATGAATGGCTGACAGTGAAAAAAGAATGCATTTAAGAGAATACAAATGGATTGAGCATATGATAGAGAAAGTGAGACTCAATCAATCAGATAATTACAGGATGTATATCTTGTCTAGGAATGTATCTCAATTAGTTATTGTTTATATACTACAAAGCAAATTGTCATTCCTCCTAAATGATACAAGAACAGAGAAAGTAAACTCCTTGCCGCAGTAGTCAAAAACACCACACTCAAGACCCGAATGACAAATTCCTTGGTATATTTTAATGAGTTTTGGGAATCTTCTGTATCTTGACATGAGCATTTGACATTTTCAGGAAAAAACATGTACTTTTGGCAATAAGGGAAGAAATGCCTAGAAATAATGGATCAAATATAACCAAAGGACATATAAAATGCATAATTGAGATGGCAGGAAAATAAGAAATATCACCAAGGGTAAAAACCAAACAAACAGCAAAACACCAACAAGAAGTAAAAAGGGAAATTTATCCTACCAGGAATTTGTCATAACAGTGCTAACAGGAGAGAAGAAAAACCCTTGGTCCTTCAGGCTGGAGAGATGGAACATGCACATAAAGTCTGTGGCATCCTACAGACTTCACATTTGGGAAAAGGGTAGATAAAAGATTAATAACAAAAATGATATTAATCAGAAGCTAATTGTTTTTTCTTTGGGTCTCTTGTTAAACACAAAACAGAATTTGACTTCCCCATGAATTTGCCCTCACACAGTTTTCAGTTTAAAGTTCCAGTTGAAGGTCAACGTAGTCTGAGAACTGTGAACTAAACATTTTATGTAAAACTAGGGCCAATGCTACAAATGCTCCTTGAATTCCTGGAAGAAGCAAAGGCCAAACTTCTAAAAAAAAACCATATCCCCAGTACAGGCTATAAAGATTTCAAATGAGAATGTCTGAGAATTAATGAGCACACCACTTTAAGTTACTAAAACAAAAACATATGCACCATAAATGAGTGTGAGTATAAATTTGAAAAAAATAACTCAGCAGAATTAGTCAATCAAGAATTCCTATAGAAGTGTCATTGTGTAAAGGCTGCTGAATAGAGAGCTGTAATATATTCATAAATATAGCATGGATTTTAAACATGACAAAGAACAAGGCTCTATCAAAAGAATGAGGAATATTTGAGGAAAAAAATCACAATTTTTATATGAGATTTATAATTATTAATATTAAAAATTCAATGTGAGATATAAGCATCAAATCAGACACAGTTTGTGCTTGATGTGAATTATTTTTAACATTGACCAGTGGACATGAATGCATTTATCTAAATTTTCATAATTTTTTTTTACTTTAAATTTTTTTTCCTACAAAACACAATTTTTTTGGCAAGAGTTATTTCTTTGGAATTGAATTGTCTTGTATAACTTTTCTCAATTAATTAATATGTAGTATCTTCATTGCAGATTGTGTGACTCCTTAGTAACAAGACAAATATACATGATAAAGAATTACATAATGTAAATCATATTTATATTCTCTCACAAGCAAACTCTTTAATCAAGTGCTGTAACTTTTGTCTATCATTCTGTCAATCATTTACTTTATAGTTCATTAAGCATCTACCATTGATTTAAATTATGCTACAATATTTCTATTGCCTGTTCCTCTTTGAATGTTCTCTTCTAAACTTACATTTGCTTAAAAAATTCATTCCTTAAAATATTCTCCTTTTTCTTTAAAAAATCCTTCTTAATTTTCTCTTTCTCACTTTCATTCTTACTCCAACCCTCCCCCATATGGATTCTGACTATAACATAAAATATAAAAAGTTAACAAGAAAAAAGAAAATCTCATTATTGCCCCTCCAAACTGGCTATGATGCAAATTCCCAATTTTGAATAAAGATACACTAATAATTCCTGTAGGTTTATGCTTAAGTTTCTTATTCAGATGCTATCTACAATGCCATTTTCCTCACCTCTCGAATCCTGTGCTCCATCTCAGTTCTTTAGCCACTGGATTAAAAGTAGTTTAAACAATATGGAAATATACTGATATCTGTATGCATGATCATGTGAAGTTCAAGGTTGATTAGATTACATTAACTCGATGATGTTATAAAAGGTCCTAGGTTTTTTTCATCTTTTGATCTGCCCTCTAAGTCATAGTTGCCTCTTTCCTCTGAGTGGATTTTATCATGGACAGATATTTGTTGCCAACAGCAATCAGAACCATGCTTATCTGTCAATACTCAGCATGTCAATATACTGCATGCGTGTATGTGTGTGCATATGCAGAGCAACAGGTCTTTAAAACACACCTTGAACAACACTGAAAAGTTCCTTACTCTTTCATGCAACTTTACCATCAAAACCAAGGTCTTTAGTTACGTTGGGATTGCTTGTCCAAATTACTTTAATTGGATTCTTGTTGTAAGTGAAAATTTAAAAACTTCCATAATTAGAGTTATACTCACATTTGTAAAACAGACTTCCTAAAATGTTTCTTTATTTCATTTCTTATACATAATTTCCAATGTCCTCTCAAATTAAATCCAAATACCTCAATTAGGAAATCAACTCTTCTCTTAGATTGAGTTCTCCAGGAAGCAAACTCTAAGATAGATTAGAGTGTGGGAAGTTTATTAGAGACTGTTCTTAGTATTAACCTGTAGAAAGAAAGGGAAAAAAAACTAGATTGTGCAGAAAAAAAACGTTATGGTGTGTTATAATTGCAGATAAAGGCAGAGCTAACTCCTTAGAAAGGTCTGAGGTTGACATGCCCCATCCAAGTTGTACCAACAGGGGTAAAGTGGCTGGACATTCATACCCTCATGTTGACCAGCCACAGTATGCTGGGCTATCACCTAGGAATATCCCCTAGGAATGTGACTTAATCTCTGGCAATTCTACCAGAGAGCTGACAGCAAAAGACTACCTGCCTATAGCATTCCAAACAGGTGGGAGGAATATTTCCTCCATTCCTGAAAGAGAAATTGGTTCATTATCCTTTACAACTGTCTTTAACCACACTAATTCATCTTTGGCCTGCCTAAAAGATACTCGTTTCTTTTCACCAATGAGCTCACTACTGTAAAGGACATCAATGAAGGCATCAAAATTCTCTATTTTCGTTTCTTTTCACCAATGAGCTCACTACTGTAAAGGACATCAATGAAGGCATCAAAATTCTCATGTGTTTATCAGTAGTCTCTATTTATGTTCTAAGTTAACATTTACTTTTTTCTATAAGTTGTAAATGTATAAAACAATGTTTTCTGCCTTGGATTTTCTTGGTACTAATATATTTGATGAGTAATACAGTATTTCTGTACTTGTTAACAGAGGGACTGAAATTTTTATGTAGCTTTTTCACAGAAGAATGTCCTATCTACTAAAAGGGCCTGGAATATTCTTGAAAACAAAGGTTGTCCCCTTTTGTTCCTACAATCCCTAATATAGTATTTGGAAATATGTATAACTATGTGTATGTGTGTGTGTGTGTGTGTGTGCGTGTGTGTGTGTGTGTGCATATAAATAAACAATACAAGCATAATGGTAACAATTTTATGCCAATCCCTAATATAGTATTTGGAAATATGTATAACTATGTGTATGTGTGTGTGTGTGTGTGTGCGTGTGTGTGTGTGTGCATATAAATAAACAATACAAGCATAATGGTAACAATTTTATGCATGTTTAACTAAAATGTACTGCCCCATGATTAAAGTTAATAGCTTAGTTCCTTTGCAAAGATCTCAGACCCAATGATCTAATAATAATACCAAAAAATAAAAATAAAATAAAATAAAGAATAATTAGTTTGAGAGGTACAATTGTGTTCTGATTTCTGACTCTCATTTCTCTATGACTCTCATTATTAAATATTCCTCTCCTGAGTATATGGGTATTAGCTATTAACCAAGGCCATATAAGTAATATAATGAAATATTAAAGTCTTGTAAAAAATTCAGTCCCCATCAATCTCAGAGAAACAAACTGGGTTGCCTTCTTTCCCAGGACTGTGTGAAGTAGTCTAAATAACCTTGATAATGAATTATATATAGATCTCAAATGCTAAGTATTATTAAAAGAATTTTTCCATGGTATCTGGATCTATTAGTCTGGAAATAGACTGTTTAAATTTACTTCTCTCTTAAATTTTCTCTTTTCAAGGACTTTATTACATTTTAATTGACAAAATTATCTTCAATATTCTTTTTTAGACAAGTTAAAAAATGGAACTTAGAATTATAGACAACTTGGAGACATAATAAATTTTCTATTACTCTTTAATTATACTGGGTTTTCATTATTATTTATTTACTTCAAAACAATAAAAATCATTGCACCTTTTAAAAAAATTATAAATGTGAAATAAACCAACATGCCTGGCCAGTTAGCTCACTTGGTTAGAGATGGCCTACCAGCCAGCTGCAATAAATAAATAAATAAATAAATAAATAAATAAACCAACTAATTTTAATAGCTTTATTTTTTTCATGTTGTAATTAATTATATAAGCAATATGTATGATAAATTAAATATATTAATATACTCATCCATGTCTGTGATGCATAATTTTCATCCTCTACAAAAAAGTTTTAGTATTTTATTTAATAATTTGGTACCTATAATATTTGTCGAGTATTTTTCAGTTTGCAGCACTTTAACAAATATTTCGTTAATGTATATATCTAGTATGAGATATGGATTAGGTGTTTAGATCAAAATGTCACTAATTGTGGTGTCCTTGTAATAATCCTTTTTGTGTACTTATTTGTAATTTATTAACTGTTGAAAGTAAGCACTGTGCAGTTACAGTAATCACTCATCATGTTGCCATTTAGGAGAAAAAAATCATGCAAGAAAAAGTGAACAGATCAAAGGGTCAGTATAGTTTTTAATTAGTAATATTCTCAACTTAACTTTAGATAACATGCATTTTATAGATTTCTATAACATTGTATATGACATATGAAATCTAACAGATTACATTATTATAGCAAAATCAAGTGCAGTAATCAGAAACTCCCATAGTAAAGTACCCATCGATTTCGATATGCTCTGCTTTGTCCAGAGATTTATTCCATCCTGCCAGGAGGAACACAGCTGGATGAGAGATATATGAGGTACTCACCAAAGGGACATATAAATATGTAGTGAATCATGAATTAGAAATTCCTCTATATTGGATTTTGAATCAATTTTTTATCTTATGATAAGTTGGTCTTAGAGGAAGTTTATTGTAAGCAACAAAAACTTGATTAAATGAGCAATAAAAATGCATCTCAAAAAATTTCGTTGACTATATAGAAGTAAAATTATGATAAAAATCTTCAGGAAAGATATGAACCTGGGATATTCTCTAATCCCCAGAAGAAAAAATAGTTCTTTCTATTATCCTGCTATCAAAGTAACTATCTGTATCTGTCTTATGACACAAATTGCAGAGAACATTAATGTCTTTGGCACTTTGCCCATCAGTTGAGTGTCTTCTTGAGGTTAAGCACTTGTTGATATCTAAGCAGCTACTACTAATGCCCAGAAAAGGGGGAAAGGTAGGAACCCCGTTCTGTTTTACTGAATGCCATACAATCCAAGGTAGCCTCTTGTGATTTTCATTTCCCTTTGTTGATTTCTCATTTTTAACTCAGTCTGCACCTCAGTAATTCTTAATTCATTTAATTTTACTAGAATATTTACTTAGTATATTCCTCTGTCTCGTTGCTCAACTGTTCTATTGGTATAACAATAGGGAAAGAAGAGATTGGACATATAAAAACTGAAGTAGAGATGAATAAAGTAAAAACATAGTAAGTGGATGAAATTGAAAAAAAAAGAAAAAAAGTAAAGAGTATCAAGCCAGTGTGAAGTACATGGTAAAGCAAACAGTGCCATGATGTTTGAAGTCTAAGGGAAGAGAAAGAGAAAGTAAAATAATTTATAATTAGTACCTATTTTGTGTTGGGTACTATTTAAAGTCATAAACAAACTTCCTCTATCCACCCTCCGCCCCATTTAATGCTTGTAATTAGTCTGTGAAGAACCATCTCATTTTAAATAAAAATTTCTGAAACACATAGTGATTACAGAACTTGTCTAAATTCACACAGCTTTGAGATGATGGAGTTATTATTCAAACCTAAATGTTTTTAATTTCAAATTTTATACCTTTTTCAACCCTTCATAGAAAAAGTATTAGATGAAAGAATATAACAAACAAGATAGTAAATTGATGTGTGCAGAAGCGTGTGTGTGTATGTGTATATATATATATATATATATGTCGGGTCAGCCGCCGGCCCCAACCAGCCCGTTAAAGGACACTCAGATGCAGCAGGGGTTCTGTCCAGCAGTTCTGTTTATTATCACACAAGCACTTGCTTTTAAAGGCAAATGGGGAAGGGAGGTTTTTACATCCTCCAATCAGCTTAAAGATTACAAGAGCATGCATCCTGTCTCAATGCCTAGCTATTGCAACCACACAGTGTTCACGAGCACGGAAGCGCATATTTGGCCAATAAGGGCTAAGGCAAGGTTCCAGCAGACACTCCCACCCTACTTCCTCCTGGCGCTATCTTTAATATGCCCTTGTGGGCCCATAATGGCGCCACTTGTAATGTCA
>NW_007732223.1:107787-109545 GCF_000696425.1 Galeopterus variegatus | reverse complement strand
CCTCCTGGCGCTATCTTTAATATGCCCTTGTGGGCCCATAATGGCGCCACTTGTAATGTCATTTAAGGTGGTGTTAGTTTTTAAGGCCCGACATTATATATATATATATATATATATATATATATATGTATGTATGTGAGATCTAGAAACAGCTAGAAATGAGTTCAAACCAAGGACACTGGGAAACATTTATCAGAGAATGAAAACATATCTAAGATACTAGGTAAAGGAAAAATTTTAGTATTTTACTAAACTGAATTCCCCTATAAATTTTCTAAGTTCCACCCCAAAATAACTTATTTTCTAATCTTCAATAGTAATCTTTAATATTTGGGTTATAATTCAATATTAAGGCATCTCATTAGAAACTATAAATTACCCTTTATTTACTGTCCATTTCTTCTGGTGGACAAACGTCTGCATATTTGACATTTAATATATATTTATTTTTATACATAGTACTTTTGTAAAAGGTATTTTTTAAAATTTCTTATTTTAAAATTTCTGGGTCAGAGAATTGGCATCATAAGTGTTCACTCAGTTCTTTCCTCATTGTTCCCTTTTCACTCTCTCTTTAGGTAAATTGCACATTAAGCAGTAAACAGAGGAGAAAATATGATACCGATGTGAAAACTGTTCCTAATGACCTGATATGCTCACAGTCTCATTATTTTGTGTGTAATAATGACAACTAATTTAAACATAATGCACAGGCAATTTCTTTGAATATCCACACCAATAGCTTTAGAAAGTCAATGATCCTGAGGCTGAGGTAAGGATCTCCAGGACAATTTAGGAAATTTTCAGCTCACTGAGCAAACCACAGGGGAAAAGTCTTTGGAAAGAAGTTAGAAGACCACAAATGAAAATTTACCTTAACTTAATGCATAGAAATACTTCATTATTTCTATATAATTCTAGCATCAAAATGTATTATATATGGTCATACTTATATCGAGTTAATATGCATGAAATAATGTCTATATTTTCTTTTTCTTTTTCCTTTAATGTATTTCTGTAATGTGGTATTATCATTGGAATATAATTGATGTTCACACAATTAAAAAGATATATGTTTTATTTGATGGTGTTTTATATTATTGGCACCCTAAACAGATAAACTATTATAGCTTCTGCTATTATCATCATTTTCATAGCTCCTTGATAACTTATCATTACAGATCAGGTTTGTATTGCAGAGCAGTACAATAAATACCATATATATTTTTTTCTTACATTCTTCCCTGCTTTACCACTAGTTTCAGAAGAATATGGACTAATGCTTTGCAGTGAAGATCTTTCTAACTAAGAGTTTTTTCTCTTACATTATAGGGGCTTTTTCTGTGCCTTGAATGACAGCCACAGTTACTTTTGACCTCTCGGAGATACCAGTATGAACAGAGCAAAATAAAAATAAATTAGGGAAAGAGAATCCTAAATAATAACCACTGAAAAGATGGGAATAAGTGATGCACTATCTGAAGGGAGCTGAAAAGACAACATTAATGATAATTTATTAAATCTCTTCCTCTTTCACTGTACATTACCACATCATGACCATTTCTAATTCAGCCTTTCTCATGACTTTAATGATCCTCATATCATTCCTTAGCATAGTGACACCACAATCCTTCATCAAGTATTAATTAGGTGCTTAATAGTATCAAGTATTTGGATAGGGATTGTGAATAATTGTAAATAATAAAGATATGTAGGGCCGGCCCGGTGGTGCACTGGAGAGTGCGCTGCTTGGGAGCG
>NW_007732223.1:104796-107411 GCF_000696425.1 Galeopterus variegatus | reverse complement strand
AATAATAAAGATATGTAGGGCCGGCCCGGTGGTGCACTGGAGAGTGCGCTGCTTGGGAGCGCAGCGGCGCTCCCACCGAGGGTTCAGATCCCATGTGGAGACCGGTTACCACTCACTGGCTGAGCGCGGTGCGGACACAACACTGAGGGTTGCGATCCCGTTGCTGGTCAGTAAAAAAGACAAAAAGGGAAAAAAATGAATAAATAAATAAAGATATGTACTCTTCATTATAGTTATATCTAGAAAAGAAGGTAGATAATAAAAATAGCATAATAACTTTGTATTAGGTACTGTGGAAGAAATTAAAGTGCTGTAAAAGAGAATAATAGTTTTGCAATTTAAAACTTTTTAGAAGTGAGCTTTAATTTTTTCCTCATGTGTCAGAAGCGAAAAGAGCAGAAGGAACAGCATTTGTAAACACCCTGAGGTTAGAACATACTTGAAACTGCACCAGTGTGATTTGAGCATAATCAATGAGGCTTAGAATGATAAGGGTTGAGGTTTGAAATGTAAGCTCATAAAATCACTGTAATGGAAAACTTTAAGAGCCAGGGATAGGAACACAAATTTAATTCTAAAGACAATGAAGATCATCATGTGAAAGGGTTTAGTGGGATGAACCACAAAATCAAATTTATACGTAAAAGGACTGAATTTATTGCTCAGTGGCACACTTGCCACTCACAGGACTGCCCGCAGCATCAGTATCCACTAGGAACTTGTTAGAAGCACAGAATCTGTAGCCCCACTGCAGACCTACTGAACCAAAATCTACATTTAAAAATTTCTGGGTGAATCATCTGCACAGTAAAGTGGCAGAAGTACTACTTAAGATATTCTTCTTTGAGCCCACTAGTTTTGTGTTACTACAGACTAATTGTTTTCTTAGCCAGCTCCCCAGTTCTTATCATACAGTTTATTTCATTGAACACAGAGCTTATCACACCATTTCACATGTCTCAGGTTTTCTTCTTTGGTTTCATCTTTGTCACAGTGGACAAAGTAATTGCCTCAGTAAGAGTTTAGTGGCGGTAAATCTTCTGAATCTTTGCATGATCAAAGTTTGGTTGCTTTCAGAATTCAAAACTGAAATTACTTTAGTCCATTTTTTAAAGAAATTTATCTGTTGTTCTAGAATCTGGCATTGTTCATAGCAGTAAGATGGTAATATGAGTCTTGTTCCATTGTAAAGAATATATATTTTTTAATTTTTTGTTTTTTCTCTGGAAGAATTTATAAACTTTTCTTGATGTTTGGTGTTATTACATGCTGCCAGGCTTAGAGTTGAGAAATATTTTCCCTAGTGTTTATTTGATGATATCCTCCGGTCAGTTTTGTTTATTCGTTTGTTTATTTCTCTTTCTGAAACTCCTATTTATGGTACGTCGGACACTTGGGTTTTTCTTTTTCAGGTATTTCTTTATTATTTTATTTCCTATGCCCTTTTTCTGTGAAGAAGAAAAAAGCAGCCCCTTACGTATGGGAAGTGGTCTGACACTGACGGCTAGGCCTGTGTTGTTAGAAGTTGGCCTAACACTCAGAGCTAGGCCACACTGTTCTCTTGTGGATATACTTAATTTCACAGACACCAACATGAGAAGATCACTTTGAGACCACGATAAAGTGAGAGCAAAATAAGGTCACTGTGCAGTGACATGATATATCAAACATCCCCTTCTCTCAGCTATTACAGTTGATTGCTGCTTCTTTACCAACTACTGTTACTCTTTTTCTAATCTCCCTATGATAAAATTTATTGAAATACTCAATCATAGAACTTTTGCTGGTTTCTAACAGCACTCAATCCAATGTTGACCCCTACTTCCGTATATTTTTTTTCCAAAATCACAGCATAAAAGACCCATTCCGACAACAGATTCTTTCCAATGCCTTCTTACTGATACTTGCCACCATTACTTGGAGTGTCTCTTTTCAGTCTGTGCAATTAGTAATATACCAAATTTGTTCATCAGCAGGTGTGTTCTTGGTGGTCTTTGATGGGAAGACTTGATGAAAGTATTCTCTTAAAATGGACAGGGAAAATTTTAGTTTCACTTTACAAATTGGGAAACTGAAACTTAAAGAAGTTAATTGATTTAGGAAATATTTTTTCTTTTTATTGGAAATTATTTTCACTTCACACCTCTTTAGTGGTGCATGAGAATCCTCTGTCAACCTAGGAGTATATACACTTTTTAGTTTTGTCTCATTTTTGCAGATATTGGCAGACCTTACATTCCTTCCCATAAAAACATAAGTATTATCTCTGAATTACACAGTGTTCTTCCAGTTAGATGATTATGACTACTCTGTTGAATGTTTGTGCTACTCAAAGATCACTGGGGGGAAATGACTCATGTTAAAGGATTTCCTCTGTTGGTAGCAATGACTTTACAGCATTAGAGGAATCCTGAGGAAGGAGTCATGAGAGAGATTCTAGAAGATCACAGGACCTGGGCAGAATATCCTCCTCTTGAAGGAAGCATTTATCCTGGTGACAGAAGGGGTGCATATACATCAAGTCATGGGAACTTTGACTCAGGAAATGCCTTATATGCCATCGATTCCTAGTCACTAATTTCACAGGTGGAGAAAAATAAATAAATATATATATA
>NW_007732223.1:81237-104322 GCF_000696425.1 Galeopterus variegatus | reverse complement strand
CAGGAAATGCCTTATATGCCATCGATTCCTAGTCACTAATTTCACAGGTGGAGAAAAATAAATAAATATATATATATACCCAAAACAGTTTTGAAAATTCCTCAGGTAATTTGTTAATGTTAAAAGTCTTTCCTAATAACCCTTCTTGATGACAATATTGAGGAAATACTTTATGCCTGTGATTGGGAATGCTGAAAGGCATTTTTTAAACCTGCATTTTAAAATGTAAGTCACTAAATTGTAACACTTCTGTAATGAATGATATTAATTACCATAGTACTTTTATTATCCAATATATGTGATTCTAAGTTGTTTGTATAAATGTCATTTATAATTTTTCATATTTATTGCACAGAATAATATTTAATTTTTAAAGGAGCAAGAAAAATCTCCAGCTTAGTGATAAATTATATATTGCTCACTTTCTAATTGAATGTCTCAGTGAATGATCCTTTCTATTTAGTGGGATTTAATTTTATCTCTTTAGTGTTTAGTTAACATGATGGTTGACATAAATCTCTATGGAAGCAATATTTCTATAAATCAGATTGTTTGTACAAATGTACATTGTGATGAAAGAGTATGCTCACTATATTTGTGAAATTGTAAAAATAGAAGAGATTTAGAAGTCAATAAAACACATTTTTTTATGTATTCAATAACTAATGAAAGACATTTTAACATCTATTAAATGTATGTCTTAACTTTGTCATCAGATTTATGAAACCTTGCAATGTGGTGGACTACTGAATTTAAATTAGCAAAATTGCTAAATTGCATTCTTAGCCTGAGAAAGAATGTTTAGTATAAGTTATGATCTGTCGGGTCTGCCACCGGCTGACCCAAAGAGCCCTTGCCTTGTTATCAGTCTCTCCCTTGGTGTCCCTTCTGGTGGGCGGGCAGATTGCCCAGATTCCTCTTTCCCCAGTCCCCATTAAGAGGAGATGGAGGAAGAGAGCCATGAAGAGAGGTGAGCACAGCCGCCGGCCCCAACCAGCCCGTTAAAGAACACTCAGATACGGCGGGAGTTCTGTCAAGCAGTTCCGTTTATTATCACACAAGCACTTGCTTTTAAAGGCAAATGGGGAAGGGAGGTTTTTACATCCTCCAATCAGCTTAAAGGTTATGAGAGCACGCATCCTGTCTCAATGCCTAGCTATTGCAATCACACAGTGTTTACAAGCGCAGAAGCGCATATTTGGCCAATAAGGGCTAAGGCAAGTTCCCGCAGACACTCCCACCCTACTTCCTCCCAGTGCCATCTTAGGCTGCCATGTTAATACGCCCTTGTGGGCCCATAATGGCACCGCTTGTAATGTCACTTAAGGTGGCATTTGTTTTTAAGGCCCAACAATGGTCATGCAGTATTAATCAGTTCTATGTCTCTGCAGACAGTAAACATATATATGCAATATAGACATAGTGGATAACTAATAAATAAATTGTGATTTATTTATCTACTCAATACCTAACTTCTGTTTGTTCATTCTTTATCTGACATTTGTCTAGATACTATAGATTAATCAGGGAAGGTTTATGCCCTCAGGGGTCTTACAGACTGCTGGAAAAATTCAAATTTAGGAGCTGCACTAGCATGGAAGAACTAAAATTTAATCCTAGAACTAACTGGTAAAATGAGATAAAAGTCTGAGTAGCAGTTGCCTGGCAAATTTAGTAAAAGAGGATGGATGAAAGAAACTTTCTTTCAAAGGAAATTATGCTAAGGCTCATATTTTAGAGAAAATTTAGCATACTCTACCAAAAAACAGAGGTGTTGTTCTGATGAAGTGAAATGAACAACATAGAGAGAGATGAGAAAGAAAGCTGGAGATGAAGACATGCACCAGATTGTGAGAATAATATATGGTAATGACAATAAAAAATCACTAAAGCATTTTATAAATAGGTATGACAGATTTTTCTTCAAGATTTTTAAAGATGACAGTGTATATAGAATAGATTACATATTGTAGGGCAGCAAAATAAGGTGTGGAGAGGTACACTCTAGTTAAGATATGATGGAGGAAGGAATGAGGTGTTCACATGAGAATAAAAAGCAATGGATTGTTTCAAAATATAAAGGAGATACGTTCACCAAAGTCAGATGGCAGAACATAAATGGATGAATGGATTGTGAAGCACAAAAGGATATTTAAAATGTGAACCCATTACAATTGAATTGATAATAGTTTTGGGGGGCAGAAAGTCATGTATAATCTAGAATCAATGATATGTCACAAGTTTTCACATTGAACAACTGGGAAAACTGTTTTGTTTCTTAACAAAACAGAAGTGTAGCACACAAAGAAAAGAATCATTAAAGGTTATGTGGAGTCATCTAAAGAAGAAACTATGCATGAATATCCTGAAAGGTATAAAAAGAACAAAGAGTGAGGTGTGAAGTTTCTCCTGTTTTCTCTCAGGAGTTTTGTAGTTTCAGGTCTTATATTTAAGTCTTTAATCCATTTTGAGTTGATTTTGGTATATGGTGAAAAGAATGGGTCTAGTTTTATTCTTCTACTTATACATGTCCAGATTTCCCAGCACCATTTATTGAAGAGGCAGTCTTTTCCCTAGTGTATGTTTTTGGTGCCTTTGTTGAAGATCAACGGGCTGTAAGTATTGTGGATTCATTTCTGGGTTCTCTATTCCATTCCATTGGTCCAATTGTTTGTTTTTATGCCAGTACCATGCTGTTTTGGTTACTATAGCTTTGTATTATAATTTGAGGTTAGGTAGTGCTATGCCTCCAACCTTATTTTTTTTGGCTCAGAATTACATTGGATATTTGTATTCTTTTGTTGTTCCATATGAATGTTAGGATTGTTTTTTTTCTTTTTCTGTGAAGAATATCATTGGTATTTTCATGAGGATTGAATTGAATCTGTAGATCACTTTGGGTAGTATGGACATTTTAATATTATCGATTCTTTCAATACAAGAACATAGACTGTCCTTCCATCTTTTTGTGTCCTCTTTGGTTTCTTTCAGCAGTGATTTGTGGTTCTCATTGTACAGATATTTAACCTCGTTGGTTAAATAGATTCCTAGGTATTTTATTTTCTTCTGTGACTATTGTATGTGGGCTTGCTTTGTTGATTTCTTTTTTTTATGCTAGTTGGTTGTTGGAGTATTAAAATGCTACTAATTTTTCCATGTTGATATTGTATCCTGCAACTTTAGTGAAATCATATATCAGCTCTAAGAATTTATTGGTAGAGTCTTTAGGTTTTTCTCCATATGGAAGTATGCCATCTACAAACAGGGACAGTTTGACTTCATTTTCTCCAATTGGGATGCTCTTTCTTTCTTTCTCTTGCCTGATTACTCTGGCTAGTACTTCCAATACTATGTTAAATAGGATAAATAGGAGTGGTGAGAGTGGGCCTCCTTGTCTTTTTTCCTGTTCTTAAGGGAGAGACTTTTAGCTTTTCCTCATTCAGGATGATATTGGTGGTCAGTTTGCTGCATATGGCTTTTATTGTATTGAGATATTTTCCTTCTGTCCCTAGTTTGCATAGAGTCTTTATCATGAAGTGATGCTGAATGTTGTCAAATGCTTTTTCTGCATCTTTGGAGATTATTATATATGGTTTTTGTCCTTGATATTGTTGATATGGTGTTTCACATTTATTGACTTGCAAATGTTGAACCATCCTTGCATCCCTATAATGAATCCCACTTGATCATGGTGCATAATTTTTTTGATGTGTTGTTGTATTCTATTTGCTAATATTTTGTTGAGGATTTTTGCATCTATGTTTATCAAAGATATTGGCCTATAGTTTTCTTTTATTGGTCTACCTTCGTCTGGTTTTGGTATCAGGGTGATGTTTGGCTCATAGAATAAGTTTAGGAGAATGGCCTCCTACCTAATCTGAGATTTATTTTTCTTTTTCCCCCTTCCAGACTTAAAGTTTGAGTCCTATTTCTAAGTTTATTAAGTTTGAAGTTAGGGAGGTCCAGTGAAAAGGAAAGAAGGAGGAAAAGGTAAAGGTGAAAACGTAGGTTAAAAGAGCTCAATCAATCCTCCATGTAGTCCTTAGCTAGATATCTTAGCTCTGGCCTAGCTTCTGAATGGTTAAAATTAAGATTTTAAGATTAGTACCACTTACTTAGGGACTATAACTCAAAGACTGAATTCTCTCAAATTTCAGATCATTCTTCAAGTCAGCCTACAAACACACACATACTTTCTAAGTTTATTAAGTTTGAAGTTAGGGAGGTCCAGTGAAAAGGAAAGAAGGAGGAAAAGATAAAGGTGAAAACGTGGGTTAAAAGAGCTCAGTCAATCCTACATGTAGTCCTTAGCAAGATATCTTAGCTCTGGCCTAGCTTCTGAATGGTTAAAATTAAGATTTTAAGATTACTACCACTTACTTAGGGACTATAATTCAAAGACTGAATTCTCTCAAATTTCAGATCATTCTTCAAGTCAGCCTACAAACACACACATACACACACACACACACACAAACACACACACAAAATCACTTCTATAGTTTGGCTTAGTTGTTGATTTCCTTCATTCACCTGTTTCCTGGTTAACATCCAATCAAAAGAGAGGAAATATAATGTTCCCAATCTATTATATCCCCATACAGAAGCTATACAAGGATACTTAGGAGTTTCACCACTAAAGACGATGGTGAGTGGCAATGAATTTAAGATTCCTCAGCACTACTCCAGAAATTCTTGTTTCTATCTTAAGCAAAAATGGATATTTATGTTTTGCCAGTTCTGAATTTTATGCAGTGTGGGAACCTTCTGAAAGGCACAGAACACAAAACTGTACATGCTTAATTAGCTAGAGAGCTTTGGAAGTTGCTCATAAAAGTGAGGAGTCCTTTAGCTTAAACTTCATTAGTTCCAAAGTTGATTTGCTTCTGTTTAAACTGCTACTTTCCAAACAAATTATGCCACTAGGTATGTCAATTGCATTATTCCATCACCATATTTTTCTTTTATTTAAATCTTTTTCTTTATATTTTTGAGAGGGATACTTTGTGATTTCATTTCATCCTAATTTCACCTCTGCATCATCTTACACTACCAAGTATTATGTTTCAGGAAAGTAAACTAAGGTATCCACATTTTAAGCAGATTGTGTATTACACAAGCTGTGTATTGGAATCCAGATCTATCTGAAACTTCCTGTCTGGAATGTAGTGACTAAATGCTATGACAAGCAATTTGAAGCCTGAGTCTTAGAATTAAATAATTGCTTTATTTTGAAATAATCTATGGAGTGCATATTCCTAGTCATGTCAAAATACAGTATGGTAGAGTACAAATATGACAAAATTGAATATTAAAGTTATATCAGAGAAAAAATATATTGTACAAAACAAAGGAATGTAAATGGCAATCATTCTAACTTTGTAGCCAGAAGACCTAGTTTCAAATACTGAGTTAGTAACTATTTGACAGTTGGCGTGCACTAATAATTCTGGCCACTGATACTTTATCTGCAAAATGGAGTTAAAATTTATGAGTATAAAACCTAATATGCCAGCACACTCAATAAGTAATGGACATACATTATCACCTATCAACACTTCTTAACTATATGGAAAGTGCAATAGCAGACATTTATATAATGTTGTCAACTGCCTATATAAATATTTAAAATACTTTCAAATGTGAATACAGTCATTTGTTTTGGATAATTAGTGTTAAGCTTCCTAGTTAAGTCTCTATATTTCCTCGTTAAATAATCTATACATAAGTGCTTTTTAAGAACATGTGTCTTTAATATTCAATGTTTACCACTAATATATTAACAAATAATTACCAAAAAAATCTATTTTTAGCTTTTTAGTTATTCTGGATTTCTATTCAAAGACAAATATGGTTCCATGAATCAACTATTGTAGTTTTACACAATTTGTGAACCTGAATTGTTTGTTTTATGTGAGATTTATGTGGCTCTGAACTGTTTAGTGAATTGTCATTATCCTCTGTTGAAAGAATTAGTCTAGGCTGTGAACATTACTGAAATTCGTTTGGGGCATCCAGAGGTAAACATGAAAATAATGAGCAAGGATTTTTTAACGTGAATTGTCTCTCCTAATCTGGAAATACAACTATGCAGACAAAGGATTAAAGCATGTTTATATTAAAGTATTTACAAAGGAAAATTGAAAAATAGAAAAGGCTAATTTAAAGAAAAACAAAGCTTTGAAAAATCATCAATTTAGAATCTTAGTACTATGATTTCTCTATCTCTCTGAAATACTGTTTAAGCGATTTCAAATTAACTATATACATACTCATATATATATTTATGACACCTTGAGGCTGAAGGTCTAGAGGGAAGTTATACCGACCACCTATAACTGAATTTAGCTTAGTTGGGGAAAGAGGGAACTGATAAGTACCAGTGTCAACTGCAACATTGGAATTCAGAGCTAGACTTTTTAACTCCCTTTAAATAATTTTAGGAGACTGCAACTGGCCATCAACTTATAGGATGGGACTTGTTCCCTGCCTCTATCCAAAGAGCCAGTACATCTTGTTGCCATATGAGATACAGGTAGACTGACTCATTTTACATTTTGCCCTAGATTTGTTTACCCTGGCCTGTCTCCCTATCTTCCACTCTTACTCCAGAATCAGACACATGGCTTGCTTCTTGGCCTGAATGTCATGCTGATCTTTTAATCATTAAATTCTGGTTGCTACCACTGTTGTACACTTAGCATGCAGTACTCACATGCACAACCTGTAAAAATGGAAAGACCCTCATTCTTGCATGAAAGACAGGTACAACCAATGGGGCAGATTTAACCAATGAAAAACAAAGGATTAAAAAAAAATTCTCCCTCTTCTTTTTCCCGGAGGATTATTTTGAGTTTCTCTCTTTCATGTAGCCTCTGTGGAGAAGTGCTGTGTAACACAATTACAAGTTGTGCTGTTGCACAAAAATTAAGCAACAAAACTTCTAATGTGGCACATTGTATTTGTTCTTCATATTCTATGGTTCGCTTCTATTTTCCTTCCTTCTGGATTCCCTGGTTTTGCACTTATCAATAGAGCATTTTCAGTAAATTTTTAGCTTTGTCTCTTTTTCTAGGGAGCTGAAGGTAAAACACTATTTATAGTATCTCACTAACAGTTACATGTAATCTTTGGTAGAATTACTTTTGGTCCATATTATTTTTCACAAAAATAGCAGTCCATATCAGGTTCATATATGGGAAAAATCTCAGTAAGATTATTTTCCATAATCTTGTGTATATGAGACATAGAAATTATAACATAGTCTACAGAGAGAATAAAATGTGTTAGTACCGGAAGTATTTTTATTTGCATGTTAGATGTCTCTACAACTTCTGACTTGCTTCTTTCACCTGTGACAATGCCTCCCCCCTCATATTGGAGTAATCTGATTCCAGGCCATTGTTATGGGACTTCTGCCACCCTCCACCTCTCTCTCATGAACACTGGTATCAGCTTTGTTACTCCCACTGGAATTTGGGATATTACTCTCTCGTGATTCCCCTGTGCTTTTCTTCTCCCAGGATATTAAATAATAAAATTCGTTATACTTTTTTTCCCTATTAAAAAAAATTAGAGGGCCGGCTCTTGGCTCAATTGGGAGTGCTCTCTCGTGATTCCCCTGTGCTTTTCTTCTCCCAGGATATTAAATAATAAAATTCGTTATACATTTTTTCCCTATTAAAAAAAATTAGAGGGCCGGCTCTTGGCTCAATTGGGAGTGTGGTGCTGATAACACCAAGGCCATGGGGTCAGATCCCTATATAGGGATGGCCAGTTAGCTCACTTGGGAGAGCATGGTGCTGACAACACTAAGTCAAGGGTTAAGATCCCCTTACCAGTCATCTTTAAAAAAAAAATATATTAGTACCTAAAAATACCTTATTTTTTATTTCCAAAATAATGAGCCAAAAGATCAATCAATCAATTACAGACAACATTTACTATGTCGAACTGCAAGTATTTACTAAAAATTAATGCCCAAAAGAGAATTTTCTAAGATGTGTTTGTATTGGAATACTATAGTTCATAGTATTAGAATAATATAGTTCTATCAAAGTTAAAAAAAAATGAGGCTGAAAGAAAAAGTTTATCATATGTATGTGAAAATACTTGTCTCTGTTTAAACAATTTCTGTTGAAATCAATGTATATAATGAATATTTGTAATTTTCTATCAATTCATCTCTTTTCTTATTGCCTTCTCATCCATAGGCAAATTATTACCATCTTAACTTTCCTACTGGGACTTTGCCAAATACAAATTTAAGGCTTTTCAGTCAAAAGTGAAGCAAATAAGCAAAGAATAAAGTAGAGATAAAAACCCCTTTTCTTGTCCTCAAAATCATAGTTCCTTCATTTAAACAGGCATATTTTTTTAAATGCAAAATAGTTATTTACTAATGTTTGAGATGAGAATTTTATATACTCAATTGATCTTTCTATAACATGATGTTACAATGATAGTCTCCTGTTTTTTGGGTTTTTTTTTCCTAATCTAAGATTTTGAACTCTGTTTTCATTTAAGATAATTTTCTTTCTGTACTTTGTGTTTGTTTATGGTTAAAGGCAGAATATTTGTTTTATTTTTTTCTTCCATAATGTCTGGATACAATATACTGAATGGTTAATCCATTTTCTCACTGATGTTTTAATGCTGCTTCAGTCATGTAACAAATTTTAATTTATATGTTGATTTTTACTTGGGCAACCTATTATGTCTCATTTATTTATTTACTATCTCTGCAATAATGCATTTTCAAATTACTATGTCTTTAAAATTAGACTCACTATCTGATAAGGCAATCCCTCTTACTACTTTTCTCCTTCATGACTATCTTGTCTATATTAAGCCTTTCATCACTTCCAAATAATTTTAGGATGCCAATGATTATAAAATAATTATAACTGACTATGTTCAGAATATAATTGGAATTGTGTTCAATTAATAGGGTAAGGGGGATAATTATTATCTTTGCAATATTATCTGCTCGTCCAATAACACAGATTCATCCAGTTACATCAAACTTTGTTTCTCAACAATATTTTCACATTTATATCTTTCAATATGATGTAAAATTTTTCATAAAGTTTCAGCACAACTGTTATTAGATATATTCTTAAGCAAATTATAGTTATTTATTGATTTTGAAAAGTATGCATATACAAATATTTATATTTTTTAGACTGATATATAGACAATCTATTAATTTTTTTACTGATTGTGATTTGTTTAACCTCATTTACTAAAACACATTGCAAAATAAACTTTCTGTTACATTTCTCTTTAATATAAACTTTATCAGGTAAGAAAACACATGCATAATGTGCCAAATTGATTTCTATTGGTTGTATAAAAAGAGAGTTTCATTTTTAATCAAAGAGTTTCCCATACTAAATATGGAATTTGCCAAACCTTGTTCTTTCACCTTTAGGGTTACAAACTCTAGTGTGCTGAAGGAGGTTATTTTTCATTTTCTTGTCATTAAAACCAGTGTATGTAAAAGCATGTTTAATTTCAGAAGTTGCTGTTGAATTAACATTCTCTTTTATTTACTGTGGAGTTGCACCATACAGAACTTATCAGGATTTCAAATATACGTGCTCAGCAGACAATGAAAGAAAGAGAGAGCAAGAGCTAGATAGTGAGAGAGACAAAGACAGAGAGACAAAAAGAAATAGAGAGAGAATATCAGAATGGTGGACAGTTTGATATCAATCTCACTTGTCATTCTACTAAGTGCATATATGTACATATCATATGGGATGGGACTGGCAGGTCTGCTACTTTTTCAGCCAGTCCCAATAAGTATGCATCACCCTATGTGTAGGAATAGTCAGTAAGAAATAGCAATAATAATAACAGTAAAAAATGGGCTCCAAATTTAATTCACTTGTTTTATCTGAGCAACACAAAGAAATAACATTTCTTAGTGCTACAAGCTAAACTGTCTTATGTCCACTTATTGCAAAAGGGTCTTTCAGCCCCTAAGTTTTCTTGGACACATAGTTTTAAGGTATTTAGCATCTGTGTTATCAAGTAACTATTTAATTCCAAAAGTGTTCCAAAATTTGTTTAAGTTAGAAACCAAGGAGTATCAACACTCTAATTAAATTGAAAGAACATTCATATTATGGCTAGATGATATGAACCTGAAATCTGGCTTTCCAATGGCACCATATCATAAGAAAATTCTCTTAGGACATACAAATCTCTATGTATTCAAAGCCAGGAAGATGTAGTTTATAGTTTACATACTTTAGGAACCAATTCAACTTAATAAATTTGGAAGTTAGTGTAAAATTAACATTTGTATATTGGATATTCACATATTCATTGTAATTTAGATTGTGTATATATTTTAATTTAGATCATTTTAAGGAATAAACAATGTAATCTTGACCCATGCAAATTTCTGACATATCTAGATGACTATATAAAATTTATTATCCAATCTAGGACACTTGTGAGGGTGATGTGGAAATATTAACATTTAGTGAAACTGGAATTATAAATTTCTGGCTTATATCATATTTGGGAAAATTTCATTATATTTGTTCAATATTTTTTTCTGTTTTATTAATTTTTTCTTCTCTTTCTGTAACAATAATTAAGCAAATGTTTAATCACTTGATATTATCTTAAAGGTTTTTGATTCTGTTTCTTTTTAAAATCTTTTTAAAAAATTTTTGCTTGTTGTTGATTTCTGGACAATTTATATTGATCTATCCACAAATTACCTTGCTTCTCTCTTTGCTATATACTTTCTGATTCAATCATTTAGTAAAGTTTATAGTTTAGACGCTGCATTTTTTAGGACCATGATTTACATTTGTTCCCTTCACTATCATTTCTGGTATTTTGCTGTGGTGTGTTTTTAAATTTTATTATTCATTACAAGAATATTTCAAAAACTTTATTAAAGACAATTATAATAGTAGTTTTGAAGTATTTGACTGCCAGTTTCAACATCTGGGTTATCTCAGTGACTATATCAGTTTTTTTGGTTTTGTTTTTGTTTTATGTTAAGCGTGTGTTTATTTTCTTTGTTCTTTCTATGTTGGGCAACTTTTAATTATACACAGAACAGTATAAATTTTCAGAGATTCTAGATTCTGTCATGTTATTTTTCACTAAGGAGGACTGCTTCTTTTGAATTGACAAACAATTATCTTTATTGGACTTGAACTTGTGACTCTATTTCTCGAGAAGCTGCAACTCTTGTCTCAGTTCATACTTTGCCTTTAATTAGCTGCTTAGAATCTGTTCTATGCATGCAGAGTTCAGAAGTCAGTCAATATTACGTGTACACAGCAGTTGGAGGTCCGCTTTTTATCTCGTTTTCTCCCTGAATTCTCTCAGTCTTTAGTAGCTACAGTTACCCCAGCTTCTGGTTCCTCTGGACAGAAAGTTACCAAGGCATTTTTTCCATGATTAATAGGTTGGGGCGAGAAACTGTACCTTTAATATGACTTGGATTTAGAGAAACTGGATTAAAACTTAAACTCTTCGTTTGTGAGCCTCCGAAAGTCCATTCCCACATGGTAAGCAAGATTGAGTAGAAAATCTTGTGCTGCCTCAAACAGCTCTTGAATTCTGTCCTCAGAGTATTTTACACCAAAGACAAGCTGAATATTAGCTGTGTTTGAACTTGCATCCTTTCTGGTATCAGAGTATATTCTTCTGCTTATTTATAGCAGGGTTTTTTATATGCCATTAATAATAATAGATTCCAAGCTCTATAACTAATTCAAGGTTAATATATGAGAAGGGAGGATTCTTAGCTACTTTTTGAGGTTAAAATTCTCCTTTAAAAAAGTTGACACTAAAAAGTAGAACACTAAAACTCAAACTACAATTTTTACATATGTGCAAAAATCTTAATATACTACTTATGAAACAAAACTAACAGTGCTTTAAAAGAATATTACATCAAAACTAACTACAGCAGGGGAGTTCCCGCACCCTTTGAGAGAGGCCACAGCTGCCGCCAAGCCCCTGGGACACAAAGCAGCAACGTGAGGCTGAACATCAACAAAACTCCCTGATATTGCTACAGATACCAGTTTAGAACAAGTAGACAGAGATAACCTTACCCACAATGACTAAACACCAACAGAGAGAGAAAAGAAATATAAAAAATCAGGAAAGTATGACACCTCTAAAGGAATACAACAACTCTCAAGTTCTAGGCCTTATAGAACAGGAAGTCCTTGAAATGACTCTCAAGGAATTTTGAGAAACAATCCTTAGGAATCTTAATGAGATACAAGAAGACTCAGTTACACAGCAAAACAAAATGAAAAAAAAAAAAAAGTATGCAGGACCTGAAAGAGGAAATGTACCAAGAAATCAATGCCCAGAAAAAGAATGTAGCAGAGCTCGTGGAGCTGAAGGATTCATTCAATGAAATAAAAAACACAACAGAGAGCTTAACCAGTAGGCTAGATCAAGCAGAAGAGAGAATATTTGACCTTGAAGATGGCTTGTTCGAGATAACAGAGACAGACAAAAAAAAAAAAAAAGAAAAGAAAAAAAAGAAAAGAAAAAATAATTTAAAAACTTGAAGAAAATTTAAGAGAAACAACAGACAACGTCAAGCACTCCAATATCTGAATCATAGGTACTCCAGAGGGGGAGGAAAAAGAAAATGGCATTGAAAACATATTCAACAAAATAATAGCAGAAAGCTTCCCAGGTATAGGAAGAGATACAGATCTTCAGATTCAGGAAGCTCAAAGATCTCCAAACATATTCAACCCAAAAAGGTCCTCTCCAAGACATGTTGTAGTCAAATTGGCAAAAGTCCAAGACAAAGAGAGAATTTTAAAACCTCCAAAAGAGAAGTATCAAGTCACCTATAAGGGAACCCCTATCAGAATAACATCAGACTTTTCATCAGAAACCCTGAAATCCAGAAAAGACTGGGATGACATACTCAAAATACTAAAAAACAAAAATTGCCAGCCAAGAATACTTTACTCAGCAAGGCTATCCTTCTAAAGCAAAGGACCAATAGTATATTTCCCAAACAAGCAAAAAACTGAGGGAATTCACTGCCCCTTGAATAGCCTTATTAGAAATTCTCAAGGGAGTACTGGTACCTGAAGAACAACCATCACTACCATGAACACTCAAGATAAAAATCCATAAGTAAAATAAAATGAAAATGTTAATAACGAAGAGAGAGAGAGAGAGAGAGAGAGAGAGGAGAGAGAGAGAGAGATGGTTTATCCACTATTCCAAGAAACCAAAAAACACAGAAGACAATCAGTAAATCAGAAAGAAAGGAACAAAAGATATTTAAAACATCCAAACAATAATCAGTATAATGACAACAGTAAATCAGTATCTTTCAATAATAACTCTGAATGTAAAAGGTTTGAATTCCCCGCTCAAAAAACAGAATGACTGGATTAAAAAGATGGGCCCAACAATATGCTGCCTTCAAGAAACCCACCTCACCTGTAAAGACATATGTAGACGAAGAGTGAAAGGATGGAAAAAAATATACCATGCAAAGAGAAATGAAAAAAAGAGCTGGAGTAGCTATTCTTATATCAGATAAAATAGACTTTAAGCCAAAAACCATAAAAAAGATAAAGAAGGTCACTATATAATGATAAAAGGATCTATCCAACAAGAAGTCATAACAATCATAAATATCTATGAACCCAACTTAGGAGCAGCCAGGTTTATAAAGCAAACACTATTAGACCTAAAGAAAGAGACACTAATACCATAATAGTTGGAGATCTGAACACTCCACTGTCAACATTGGACAGATCATCTAGGCAAAAAATTAACAGAGAAACAGGAGACCTTAATAACACTTTAGACCAACTGGACTTGGCAGAAATATACAGAACATTTCATCCAACAATGTCAGAATATTCATTCTTCACTTCAGCACACTGAACATTTTCCAGGATAAGACCACATGTTAGGTCACAAATCAAGTCTCAACAAATTCAAAGAAATTATAATGATTCCATGTATTTTTTTGGACCACAACAGATTAAAACTAGAAATCAACAACAAATAAAACTCTGGGAACTATACAAACACATGGAAATTAAACAACACTGTATTTAATGACATATGGGTACATGAAGAAATTAAACAGGAAATCAAAAAATTTATTGAAACTAATGAAAATAATGATATGTCATATAAAAACCCATGGGATACTAAAGAGGAAATTTATTGCACTAAATGCTTACTTCAGAAAAAAGGAAAGATGGCATATGAACAACCTAACACCATACCTTAAAGACTTAGAAAAACAACAATAATCCAAACCCAAAGTTAGTAGATGGAAGGAAATAATTAAGATCAGAGCAGAACTAAATGAAATAGAAGCCCCAAAACTGATACAACAAATCAATGAAAGAAAAAGTTGGTTTATTGAAAAGATAAATAAAATTGGCAAAACATTAGCAAGGCTAACTAAGAAAAGAGAGATGACACAAATAACAAAAATTAGAAATGAAAACAGTATATTACACTTGATACTTCAGAAATACAAGGAATCACTAGAGACTACTATAAACAACTATATGCCAACAAATTTGAAAACCTGGAGGTAATGGATAAATTCTTGGATACACAGAAACTACCAAGACCGAGCTAAGACAACATAGAAAATCTTAACACACCAATAACAATCAAAGAAACTGAAGCTGTCATTAGCAGTCTCCCAACAAACAAAGCCCAGGACCAGATGGCTTCACTGCAGAATTTTACCAAACCTAAAAAGAAGAGTTAGTACGAATTCTCTGCAAACTGTTCCAAAAAATTGAAACACAGGCCATTCTCCCAAACTCATTCTATGAGGCAAACATCACCCTGATACCAAAACGAGACAAAGATACAAGAAAAGAAAATTACAGGCCAATATTGTTGATTAATATAGATGCAAAAATCCTCAGTAAAATACTAGCTAACAGAATACAGCAACACATACACAAAATTATACACCATGATCAAGTGAGATTCGTCCCAGAGATGCAAGGTTGGTTCACCATATGCAAATCAATAAATGTGATACACCACATCAATAAAATCAAACACAAAAACCATATGATCATCTCTATAGACACTGAAAAGCATTTTACAAAATTCAACATTCTTTCATGATAAGACTCTCTATAAATTGGGTATAGAAGGAAAGTATTTCAACACAATGAAAGCCCTATATGACAAATCCAGTGCTAATATCATCCTGAATGGAGAAAAATTGAAAGCCTTTCCCTTAAGAACAGGAACAAGACAAGGATGCCCACTCTCACCACTCCTATTCAACATAGTGCTGGAAGTACTAGCCAGAGAAATCAGAGAAGAGAAGGAAATAAAGGGCATCCAGATTGGAAAATATCAGGTCAAACTGTCCCTGTTTGCAGATGGCATGATCTTATATATAGAACAGGCTAAAGACTACAACAAAAAAAAAAAAAAAAAAAAAAAAAAAAAAAAAAAACTTTTAGAGTTAATAAATGATTTCAGTGAAGTCAAAGGATACAAAGTCAACACACAAAAATCAGTAGCATTTCTATATTCTAACAATGATTGGGCAGAGAAGGAAATCAAGAAAGCTACCCTATTTACAATAGCCACCAAAATAATAAAATACCTAGGAATAAATTTAACCAAGGATGTGACAAATCTCTGTGATGAGAACTGCAAACCACTGCTGAGAGAAATTAAAGAGGACACACGAAGATGGAAAGATACCCCATGCTCTTGAATTGGAAGACTTAACATTGTGAAAATGTCCATACTACCCAAAGTCATCTACAGATTCAACACAATCCCCTTCAAAATTCTGATGACATTTTTCTCAGAATTGGAAAAAGCATTCCTAATATTCATATGGAAGAACAAAAGACCATGAATAGGCAAAGCAATCCTGAGCAAAAAATATAAAGCTGGAGGCATAACACTACTTGACTTTAAACTTCACTACAAGGCGATAGTAACCAAAACAACGTGGTACTGGCATAAAAACAGATACACGGGCCAATGCAACAGAATAGAGAATCCAGAAATCATCCCATGAACCTACAGGCATCTGATCTTTGACAGAGGCTTCAACACCACACACTGGGAACAAGACTGCCTCTTCAGCAAATAGTGCTAACAAAATTGGACATTCACATATAGGAGAATGAAGTTAGACCTGTACCTCTCACCATACACCAAAATCAACTCAAAATGGATTAAAGAATTAAATATACATCCTGAAACAATAAAACTTCTTTAAGAAACCATAGGGGAAACACTCCAGGAAGTAGGATTGGGTGCAGACTTTATGAACATGCCCCCAAAGCACAGGCAACCAAAGGAAAAATAAATAAATGGGATTATATCAAAGTAAAAAGCTTCTGCACAGCAAAAGAAACAATCAACAGAGCAAAAAGACAACCAACTGAGTGGGAGAAAATATTTGCAAAATATGCATCAGACAAAGGATTAATAACCAGAATATACAAGGAATTCAAAGAGCTTAACAGTAAAAAGGCAAGTAACCCAGTTAAAAAAATGGGCAAAGGAGCTGAATTGGCATTACTCAAAGTAAGATATATGAATGGCCAATAGACATATGAAAAAATGCTCAATATTATTCCCATTTGGAAAATGCAAATCAAATCCACTTTGAGATACCATTTCACTTCAGTTAGGATGGCTAATATCTAAAAGACTGAGGATGACAAATGCTGACAAAGTTGCGGAGAAAAAGGAACCCTCATACACTGTTGGTGGGACTGCAAAATGGTGCAGCCCTTATGGAAAATATTATGGAGATTCCTCGAACAACCACAGATAGATCTACCATATGACCCAGCTATTCCACTACTGTGTATATACCCAGAGGAATGGAAATCATCATGTTGAAGAGATACCTGCATTGCCGTGTTTATTGCAGCACTATTTACGATAGCCAAGAGTTGGAACCAGCCTAAATACCCATCATCTGATGAGTGGATGAGGAAAATGTGGTATATCTACACAATGGAATACTACTCTGCTATTAAAAAAAAAAAAAAGAAATACTACCATTTGCAGCAATATGGATGGACTTAGAGAAAATTATACTAAGTGAAATAAACCAGGCACAGAATGAGAAATACTTCATGTTCTCACTTATTTGTGGGAGATAATAAAAATAAATACATAAACAAATTAACAGGGTGGGAGGAGGGAAGAACACACAACAATCACAACAACTCCTTGATTTTGTTAAGACAAGTGAACAGATGTTATATAATGGGGAGGAAGAGGGAGAGGGAGGGAGGAAAAAGAGGAATTGATAAAGGGACACAAAAATGAACTATATTACTATATTGTATAATGATAAATGAAAATTTTAAAAAGCTGCACAGCAAAGGAAACAACAGAGTGAAAAGGCAAAGCATGGAATGGGAGAAAATATTTGTAAATCACGTATCTAAGAACTTAATATGCAAGTATTAAAGGATTAATTAATGTAAGAAACCCCTAGATATTAATAGTTAAAAATAAAAATACAACCTGATAAAACAAAATGGGCAAATTATGTGAATAGTCATTTCTCCAAAGAAGACATGCAGATGACCAATAGATTCATTAAAAAGAGGTCAAGATCACTAATCATCTTGGAAATGAAAGTCAGAACCACAATGAGATATCACCTTACCTCTCTAGGAATGGCTATTATTTAAAAACAAACAAACATACAAACCAAAAAATAACAAGTATTTTCAAGAGTGTGGAGAAATTAGAGCACTTGTACATTGTTGGTGGGAGTGTAAATGGTGTAGCCCCTACAGAAAACATAACAGTTTCATCAAAACATTAAAATAGAAATATCCAGAATATATAAGGAACTCAAACAACTAACAGTAAAAAAACACAAATAATCTGATTAATAAATGGACAAAGGAGTTGAATAGACATTTATCAAAGGAAAACATACAAATGGCTAACAGGTACATCAAAAAATGTTTAACATCACTAAGCATCAGAGAAATGCAATCCCAACCATACTGAGATATCATTTCACCCCAGTTAGACTGGCTATTATCAAAGAGACAGATAATAACAAATGCTGAAGAGGATCTGGAGAAAGGGGAAAATGTCTACACTATTGGTGGGACTACCATATGATCCAGCAATCCCATTACTATACACGAAGAAATGGAAATTATCATGTCAAAGGGATACCTGCGCTCCATGTTTATTGCAGCTCTATTTATAACAGTCAAACTATGGAACCAACCTAAATGTCCACCGATGGACAACTGGATAAGGGAAATGTGGTATATGTACAATGAAATACTACTAAGCCATAAAAAAGAATGAAATTCTGCCATTTGCAGCAACGTGGATGAGCTTGGAGAAAACTATGTTAAAGTGAAATAAACCAGGCACAGAAAGGGAAATACTGCAGGTTCTCATAAGAGGGATCAAAGGAAGGAAGGAAAGAAGGAAGGGAGGGAGGGAGGGAGGGAGGGAGGAAGGAAGGGCAATCACAATAATGTGCTGTACTTGCAGAAGGAGATAACAGAATTGCAGTTATTAGAAGGGGGAAAGGGTGAGGGGGGTTAGCAAGAAATCAGTTAATGGACACAAAGAATGATTGTTTTGTAATGATGAATATGCTAATCATTCTTCAATCATCACATATTGTACCAAGTATTTATAGTCAACTCTGTATCCCACAAATATGGAAATCAATTATGTTTCAATAAAAAAATAGAACTACCATATTTAAAAACAAAAACAAAAACATCACGAGACAGTTTTGCAAACAGCATACCTCCTCAGGAAAGAATAGTTTATTAGTTAAGCTCCTTAATATAGCTTCACTTAGATATATATTACTTACATATTTTACAGCTAGTGTTATTATATATAAGCATAATCAATGTGCAATAACTGACTTTTCATGAGTATTTTAATAGTAGGAAATAAATTATATCTTTTTTTTAATTCTTCACGTTCTATACATCTCTCATCTCACTTTAAGTGTGTCTCTGAATTACCACGTTGCTTTTCACATAAATGCCATATATATAAATTACCTTTAGAAAGAAATGTAGTTAACTGATAACATTGTTGCCCTTTGGTCACAGAATCCTAGGGATTAAGACAAATGAGAAATCTATATTTGACTGTTTTACTCTTTCAATATTGTTATTTATTGAATCAATTACTTTCTTTAAAAAATGAATACTAAAAAGACTTGAAAGTGGCAGATAGCTAAATCATGTCTATTATAGGTATGGACACTATACAGTCTCTTTATTGGATAACTCATATTTGTTTTCATTCCTCATTGATTTTAGTTCTTCCATTTAATTTCATATTTTCTACTTATCATGCTTTCTCATCGCATTCTTTATACTTTTTATCCATTGTATTTGTATGTTCAATTATTCTATATTGCATTTTTCCACATGTGTTTTTCTCATAATTGCCTGTAATTGATATAGTTTCTATTTTTAGTGGATAAATGTAGAATTTTAACGTTTTTGCATAAACATCATTCTGCTGCTATATAAATTTAATTTGTATCCATATATTTCCCCAACTATATCTCCAAGTGAATATCATATAAATGTCTAGCACATAAAAGAAAACCTCTTATTCTGGCCCTTCTACATTCAAGTAGTTTTGTTGTAGCTTCAAATAGTTTTTATTGTAGCTTCAATAATTCAGTTATTTGATGTGAAATATTGTGATTCTACTTATATCCATTCAGCATTTATCTGGATATTACCTGAAGATTCTTCCCATATGTTAAAATTTAGCAGTTTGTTTATTTTGTGTTGTATTATTGGCTAAGCAACCCAGCAACCTGAGAGGCTTATGGCAGCTCTAAGGCTACGGGCAGTCCTAGAATATAAACTTCTATGCATTCTCTGTATTTACTGACTTTTTGAAATTCTTAAAAAAGGGTCAAGATACTATTTGGCCTGGTTTCTACATGAGATCATCCATGTGGCTATGTCCAGCTTATATTTTGGTCAAACTGCCCATCATATCATGTGAATAACTCATGTCCTAAGGGTAAATCTATGTCAGTGAAAAGTCCATGTCAGCAGTAATCAGATTGACTGGCATTTAAGGTTCACTAACAGATGTAGAGGATAAACATTGCCATTTTTTCCCTTTTGTACTCAAATTTCAGATTAGTGATAAAAAAAATTTATACAGCTTATATTAATTTTTGCTCTATTAAATCATCCACACAAAATTATTTTTCTTTTTTTGTGTAACTGTATGCAAGGATACTTCAAAAAGTCCATGCAAAAATAGAATTAAAAGATAATACAAATCTTTCCATGACCTTTTTGAAGTACCCTTGTAATCTTCTGCATTTTCCTGTCAGAGGATTAAAAGTATTAATTTAATACTTTTAAAGTTAATGCCTTAAACTCAAGTTCTAAAACAGAATAATGAGTTTAAACAAATGCAGATTCACAGATATTTTAATAAAATATTTTTGTGTAAAATATGAGTATATGCTAATATTTATTAAAACTGTGGTTTCTTGATTTTGCCTTGAAAACAGAAGATTGTATAAGTGAAAATATAAAATTTTAGTAATTGAACTATCAACAAGCATTAAATAGTAAATACTAAATAAAAAAACACTAATCTATGCACAGGAATACCAATACACATAAAATTTATTTCTAGTATTCTTTTTAAGTTTATTTATTTATTAATATTATTACTTTACATTCCAAGATGTTGTTGCAGAGGAGTTGGGGTGGGGGGAGATGTAGAGGGGAAGGAGGAAACAAATGGGGTGGGAGAAGGAGGAAGGAGGAGGGGTGTGGTTGAGGCCCACATTCCTGCAAGGGAGACCCAGGGGGCTTCCACTGGTGGCTTGGTCATTGCTGGGCTGGGTGCAGATGTCAGGGGGTGCAGCTGAAGCCTTTGGCCCCCCATCCCAGCTTGGGAGACCAGGGTGCTTCCTGTGGTGGCTCAGGTGGATTTTGCTGGGTTGGTTACAGGTATTGTGGGGCATTGCTGAGGTGCTCGGGCACCCATCGCCCCAGCTCGGGAGCCCAGGATACTTCCTACAGCAGCTCAGTGGCAGTCACCCACTTCCTGGCTTGGGAGCTGTGGTACTAGGGGTAATGTCTGGAATCCTGTTGACATCACCAATTGTAGCACTCTTAATCCTGTTTGTGACGCCAATTGTAAAGCTAGGTGACCACGCCAGTTGTTGGGCTCTATTACCTGCCAGTAATCCTGCACCGACTGACCCAGCTAGGGCTGGGTCTGGAGCTCACAGACCCCTCAGGCCTGTTCACAGACTGGGCCACAAACCCTTCATATGCCAGGCTGGGTCACCAGACCCGTTACACGCAGGTCTATGAGCTAGGTAACAGGCAAAAAGATCCTTGGAAACATAGGTTAGAAAGCATGGCTGTACAGGGTGGATGCCTGAGGCAGACACCCACCTGCCTGCTTCACTAAAACTCTTTTCCACCTCTCTCTCTCTCTCTCTGTGAAGAATAGAAGAATAGCAACAAAACTAAAAAGATACATTGGTGCACATGCACACTAACCACATACACACACACACACTCACACAATTTGCTTACAATGGATGTGTTAAACCACACTCAATGGGACCCAAGGCAAGGGCCCTGACCAAGCTATTCTATTTTCCCAACAGGAGCCCAGGGGCCTTTCAGTCCTTCTAGGTATTATAGGTGTTTGTTGGTGATGTGAGACCTTTGCTAGTTAATATCAAACTTTGTCTCTGGTCTGTGGATATTTTGTTTTTCTTTCAGTTCTGTTTTGGATTATTTGCTGTTCCCACCACTTAAACTCTGCACTAGAACTAATTTGTTGTCCTTTGCTTACTTCTAAAATGGGGGAACTTCCTGTAGGGACTAGCACTTGAGCCCTGTGGTTGAGCTAAATTGCTGCTTCGCTGCTGATTCCCTGGGGAAGGCTTTTTGTGCAGCTCAGGTTTTAATGGTTGACCTTATAGGTACTTCCAGGTCTCATGAGATCCAGTACACCTGAGTTGTGTAGAAACTCTGGTCTGGACCTGAGTCTTTCCAGCAAACTGCTTTCCCTACAGTTCTATATTCCTGACCAGACACTTCCCATGGGACAGGCCTTGCACCAGTCCCTTGCGATGATTCACTGGCATCTGAGTGGTTCCTTTTTTTGGTTGTTGTGGCTCCTCATTCCTATATGGGTCCGTGGGAACCCTGTTAGAAGTCTTGCTTGTCCTCTTTTCCCCAGCAGCCTGTAAGCAACTTCATATGAAGGGCATAGCCAGCTCCAAACTTGAAGCAGCCAGAGCTCAAAATGGTGGCAGTGATCCTTTCTTTCTCTCATCATGCCTTCCTAACTTTATGAACTCCACAGGTGTCCCCTCCTCTTCCCCTGAGCTCTAGTGGCCCTAGCTTGGCTGTTGTTGCTTCTTAATAATTGTAAATTCGTTAATTTGTGGGAGAGAGTGATGCTGGGGACCATCTATTCTGCCATCTTGACCGGAAGCCTCAAATTTATTTCTATTTTAATGACATTTAAAAGTTCTTCCTTACACTAGGCCACCAGCCTCCCTTTTCTTAGAGAATCTACCTTAGAAAACACATAATTTCTTTCTATACTCTTCTGAGATGTAAATCTTCTCCTGTCCTCTTGTTGGTTTTACAACCCAGAAATGTGTTTCTCAATAACCGGAAAGCCATTCCTTTAAAATATAAACATTGAAGTAGAAAGGGCTCACCAGTCTCTGTGGGAGAGTAGAAGCCTAATTTTTACAAGCAGCAATTAGCAAAACACATGGCCTAATGGTTTTGACCAAACTGCTCCCTGGTGTCTTTTCCTCTAGCTCACTTCAGCATTTATAAAACTTTTTGTTTCAGAAGACTTGAGTTCAAGCTCTCTCCCTATTGCAATAGTCTGGAATAATGTCTTTCTTGACTGTTAATTCTGACTGGTACATTATTTTTCTGACATTATTGCTATAAGTACTCTAATTATTACTCTGAAACTTATATGAAGAAGTCTGCATCAACCCCCCCCAGCAATTTTTTTTTTTTTTTTTTTTGTCTTTTGTCTTTTTTC